>NW_017299212.1:308385-308726 GCF_001594075.2 Trachymyrmex cornetzi
AGTCACTTCCGGTTTCCGAGTATAGTAGAGTCGCGTAGAAACGCGTAGAGTAGTCGCGTTGTCGAGTTTCGTCGGGTCGCGTAACGACGATTATTGCAGTTGCGTTATCATTTAGCATCGCGTCGCGTAGGCACGCTTGCTATAATTGCGTCGCCAAGCATTGTGCTGTCGCGTCGGAACATGCAATGGCCGCCGTGTAGAACCGCGGAGCTGCGAGCCACGTGCCATCCTCCCGAGCTCGGGAATTATTCGGTCGCGTTTCGAGAGTAAGGGGAGCAATACCCGCTGCCGGGTAGAAGTGAATTTGAGTCGTCTTGGAGAGAGTCGAGGGCCGAATCGCG
>NW_017299212.1:309770-311119 GCF_001594075.2 Trachymyrmex cornetzi
TTTCGTGCCTGGCGCCCAACTTAGAATAAGAATTATAATTTTGGCCGAAAAACCGCCTGGCTGTCGCAAAATTCTGCTACCGAGGGAGAGAAGATACTTTTGCGTACTTTGAGTACCGAGAACACGCGACGAAGTTGTGCCGTTGCTCGCGAGTACGGTTACAAAAGATATAAATGTAAAAATTGTTTAATGTATATATATTGTAAAAGTGATAAAAATTAAGCCAAGACACGAATAACTGAACATGTGTATCAAGGATACCCAAAACTAACATGTGTACTAAGGATTAATATACCATAGGAGACAGATGATTTAATTTAATAAGAAACGTTGGGATGTATTTATCTTCGATTCTTTCAAGTGTTGTGTGATTGTTTATAATGAAATACAGTCCCGTAAAATATATCGATCACCAAAGCACTTTTCGCGCATTTACCGTAATCAGGAATACAGTCACGTATCATTGTAAATAAAGGCAAGTCGGAGAATCCAATCGTGCACGTACTCATTCGGAATGTATATAAGTTACGGTCGCATTATGGAGATTGCGCTAACAAGTCTCGTCGGAACCGGCTTTGAAGTCGCATTCGTTGTATGTTCATGTTGAATAGATACGCTTTAACGTTAATTTCATTACTCGCTTTTCTACTCACAATTGATCAATGATTTATTTGCTTTCAAAGTTATTTCTCTACAGTCAACCAATCGAATGTTTTTTTTTTTATTTTTCCATTGTCAACATCAATCAATATATTTTATTCACATCGAGAATTATACAATGAAAATAGTAAATTGAACGTGGACGTCTTTTGAATGTTTCATTACAATGAAACGTCGTTCTCTCATAAGCAAGAGTGTCAGTTCAATTACGACCGGCTATATTTCGCGAGTCGCGTTAGCAGCAGCGATTTATCGCGAGACAAGCTCGATCGACTCGTTAATCCTCAAACAATGAGCTCGGACGGAAAGGGTAACGTTTTGCACAGGGCCGATGAAAAATTCAGTCTACGGAACTGCTCTGCGGCGGCAGCCAGGTTTAATTTCAAGATAATCGACGCATGAAAATTTATAAATTTCATCCGGTTAACCCCTCCAGTAAACAGCGCGGTCGATGAAAAATTCAGGGCATTTACTTTTTCCACGGAAAGACCGGTTTTGATTTCGAGCGCGGCAACTACATAAAAATTGATGTCTTTCCGTGAAGAAGTTTGTTGGCGATTCTCGCCATAAATCTTCTCTGCAATGTACACGACTATTGCTCTGCGAAAACTTTTCAAAACGAAACACAAACATGCGTTAACATCACATTTAGTAATATCCGTCTGTAAGGTATATATATATATATATAT
>NW_017299212.1:311154-314616 GCF_001594075.2 Trachymyrmex cornetzi
TATATATATATATATATATATATATATATATTTCATTATAATTTTACATTTTTAATTTGTCGTGCTATTAAAATGCATTCTCTTTCTAAAATTAATGGTCTGTTTTCTGTTCCTGCGCCAGATTGCACTAGAACTCTCTTTTATCGTTTTCGACAAATATCAAACATATAGATACCTATCTCACTTTAATTTCCAAAAGTTTTCATTACTTCAGCCACAGAAAAGAGTCTTGAATTCTCTATCGGAAGTATTGGGACTTTAAAGGCACAGTCAACTTTTTGATTGTGTGAATTCTGATAGATTTTAAATCCGTAAAAAAATAAGTAAAATACAATTAAACTTCTATGATTGTAAAGACTCGTTGAGCAAATGCTGGAGCAATGCTGAAACGAACTTGATTGATATCGAAAATAAAACAGAATATTAATTTCAAATAAAACATTACGTATATTAAGTAAAACATTACGATAAATAAGACATTATTAAGTACATTTAAACATTACATACATATCTTACTCTGCTATGTTCTATATATGTATTATATATCGTATGAATGCTAAGTTATGTACACACTCAGATTGTACTTTTCCATTCACTTCTCTTGTAAGCTTTAAAATCATAATTTGAAGGTCTTATCATCTCATCATATTCTTATAAATTATTCAAATATAGGAAAACTTTTTTCGTTTGAAATCATTTATAAATGTGAAAAAATAACCTATATATATATAGTAACAGGAAACTGTAATTTATAATTCTTCTTTCATAGATTTGTATTTCCGCGTCATAGCTATTTGCGTTTTTTTTTTCTTTTATTCTAGAGAAGAATTTTTTATTCTGTATATAAGGAAAATGAAGGAAATAGAAAAGTACGAAATGCGAATTTCGTCGGTATTACAAACGATTCCAGCATCCCCTTAAAGCTTTCACAAATATATATATATGAATTTTTCAGATTTTATACAGTTCAGAACAATATAAAAATTTGTTCTGAAGTTCGAAGACTCAAATTGCGGACGAAGGGTGAAAATTTCACAAAATCGCTGACGAAGGGATAAGATAATTTTGTATTTGTCTTTCTTTATTAATTCTTTTTCCTTCTTGTTATTTTTTCAAAATTGACATAAAAGTTTTTATCTTTTTAACTTAAAAAAATAACATTGACTTTACGCTTAACGCGACGACCATTTTGGTTTAATCACATACGTATTTAGGAGCGAAATGGCGGTTATTTCAAAGCACTCCATGGACATGTATTACGATTTTTCCCAGTACAGGTACTCCTATACATCCGCTTGAATGCCCGCGACAATTCCGACGTCTCGCTCTGTTTCAAGGTTTTAATTTAATGCGCCGCGAGCGCAATTTCCCGACTGCATCCAGACCAGACCAGACCAGACCAGACGCGGCGCCGCGGCCGGGACAATGTGATGCACTTGTTCGGAGAAGGACGCGCGCTGAGCGTCGCGCTGGGTGCCTCGATACTCGTGTATTCCCTCCTGGCGCAACTTACTTACGAGTGCTCATACATATGTATCTCATCAACATGCATATAACATCCGAGTAATTAATGTATGACTCCCTGCATATCGTTTCGCTACCACCACGTGCCGCGCGTTTCCTCTCCATTCTCTTTCCATCGCTCTTCCCTTCTTCACCCTCTCACGCAACATCCTCTTTGTCACCATTGAAGCGCGCGAAACCCCCCCCCCCCCATGATTGTCTTTCCTCGTCGTTACTCCTCTTTGTTACGACTGTTGTTGGTTTCGTTAATAACAGCGATAGCAGTCGTTCGGAAATTTTTATGCGCCCGCGCGCCTTTCTGTATGCAACGTGTTAGCTGACGCTGCAGATAAATCGCACCGCGCGAACAATGTTGTCAGGCATATATTGTAACGGCGGTTGAATGCGAATCATAGTTACTGGATTCGATCAAAGGTATATATTCATGCTTTATAAAAAAAGCATGAAAAGGTATAGTGAATTTATAACAGTTCCGTTATAACTAAACCGTTAAATAATACCCATATTGCGCTTTGCGTTGTCTAAACTTGTAATCTTGTTTTTTCAGTTATAAAATATATTATGGAATTATATTGAAATCTATATAAATTATTACACATCTCTTCAAATTATTATCATAATTTAACTCGAGCTTTGTTCCACAATTTATCATAGAAATTTTTATATTTTGTTTAATCCTCAGCTATGAAAACTATGCCTAAGTCTAAAGCGTCCTATTTAAGATACAAAATATAAATAAATCTTATTCACTTTACGGCAATTGATAGAGGAAAATTAAAAATTTTTTTATCTACAGTTTAGAACCTCATAATAAGTATCAATTGTACAGATTGTACAACCTGTCCACAATTCTCGCTTCAGATCCAAATGCTCAGATCCATTGCTGCAGTCGAGAGTTAATGTTGATTTCATTTTAATAGATATTTAATGTGAGCTATTTAAATATGAAAATACTTAATGTTTTAAATATTACAAACTTGCAACTTGCACAGTGACTTTGCGCAAAGTTTTTATCAAAAGGATATCAATGTTAGATTTATCATACAGAATCGTGCAGAAGAACTGACTGTATTTGGGAAAGATATTTGAAACCTCTGATGTACCCTGCATAAATATTCTATTTGTCCGACATAGCTATTACATTCAAAACGTACAAAAGGCTCGCTATTCACATAAATTAAATAGAATCGATAACTCACGAACGACCGGCACGCATCATGACCAACCGACTCCAACGTATCGGATATAAATCACAAAGGATGGAATTTCTGCCAGCGATCGAGCGAGATCGCGATCGGTTCCTCTGAACACAATCGTCTTATCGATCGATCCCACCGTTACGTGCGGATAAACAAACAAACGACCGGGCTCTGAAGGAAGCACTCGAGATTCCGCTCTTGGAGGATCAATTCCGGTGGTGGCGAGGTCCTCCTCAATTTATCGCGGGACCCATCTAGCCCCTCATCGGCCATAACCGAGCCTCCGTTTCCGCCACCAACCCCGGAGGATCGCATCCGGCAGCAGTATTACCACAGTGTCCCCCCCCCCCTCTCTCTCTCTCTCTCTCTTTCTCTCTCTTCCCTTTTCATCGCTACTGAGACGATGAATTCCGCCCTGGCCTCCTTGAACCGTCGCGGTAGCATATCTACTCGCTTTAATTGGGATCAGCTTCCCAAGCGCTCGGCGCGAGACAGATGAAAGAAGGAGAGTGAGGTGAGCGAGTGGAGTCGGAGGGTCGTGAGTGCTCACGAGGAACAACTCGCGCCCTACAATTCCCTCCCCACCGCTCTCTATTTGGCCCCTTTTCCACCCCGCTTACTCCTTTCTTTCTCCCTTTCGTTCGCATCGCCGGAGCGCATGTATATGTACAGTTCCTCTCCTCTCCTCTCCTCTCCTCTCCTCTCCTCTCCTCTCTCCTCTCCTCTCCTCTCTCCTCTC
>NW_017299212.1:314686-319514 GCF_001594075.2 Trachymyrmex cornetzi
CTCTCTCTCTCTCTCTCTCTCTCTCTCTCTCCAACTCTCCTGCGTCTTGTTCCTGAGGCGTTTCCACACTGATCCTCGTTAACACTGCGGACTTCTCTTTTCATGTCGGAATTCGAATGCTCCTCGAGGATATAACAACTGGTTTGGCCTGTCTCACGCGCTTTGATGCCACGTTCCTTTCTGTCTTTCTTAGCACTCGCTTACTCGCTCCCTTGCCCCTTTCTTGCAATAACGCGCGTTCCCGTGACTTCCGTCTGCATCTACTGTTGGAACTTTAGGAAACTGCTATTCTCGTCGCGACTGAATAAACTTGTGCGCCTTTTCGTTTTATTTCTCCTTTTCTTGCTGGAATTAAATATTCTATTTAAAATATTTGCGCTAATAGCAGTCTTACTATTGTATGTAAAAGAATAAACTAGTTTTTAGTATCGATCGAATTTAAGAAGAAAAAATTTCGTGAAATAATTGAAAATTACATCAAACAAACATATATTCAAAGAAAAAATAAATAAAATATAGGTTTAGCAAAGGAACCGTCAAAACTGTTCTAATACTGGAAAAAAATTTATTAAAACTTAATACATATTTCTTTAAATAATACTAAAGTAAACATTTACTTACAGTAAATAAATATTCATTTAATAAAAAAAATAACAGTTAGATCACAAATAAATGGTTTTTATATCAAATAAACAATGTTCACATTTAGTACATAAAAATTTACTTGGAACTATTCAAACAAATATTTATAAAAATTTAGTATTTTTTTCAGTGCATCATTTTGATGAGCTTTGAATATATTGTAGGCATGAAAAAATACTAGACCTATATTTTTTTTATCTGCTTGTCTCAAGGTTTAGAAATTCGAAATAAATATAACGGATTTTTTTTCATCCTCGATGTTTTCAAAAAATGTAAATACCGTTATTAAAAATACAAAATACCATCAAATTATTATATAAAATATTTTTTTCGTATACCTCATAGTTTCGAAAATATTTGTCGAAAGTGAAAAAAATCCGTTTTTATTTTAGGGGTTGTTTCTCAACCTCTAAATCTTGAAATATAAGCGAATAAAAAATATAAGTCTAATATTTTTGATATTCGACAAAACATATCTAAATTCCAGTCAAACTCGATGAGAGATAGTTCCGATTCCCTTGTAAAAAAACTGTGTACCTATTAATATCTAATTCGTTGCTGACTGAACATTGAGATAGACTGTGTAAACTCAGCGCAAACTCAAAAACGCGAAACGTCGAGGAGTGAATGAATGGAGCGACCGCAAATTACCAGCACCAATTGCAATGCCGTTCAAGAGCGTTAAACCGAGCAAAAAGATTTGCGCAGCGGATGCCATGGAGGCCGTAAATATATACTGTAAGTGTGATTTTGCTCCCCTCGCTGTAAAACGTGCACGTGGTCGTCTCACAAAAAAGGAGCCCACATAATTGTTGTGTCGGGTACCCATTCCTCTGCATATTGAATAACGGGGTTCGGTGCACGAACGCAAACACGTCTGCCATTCTATCAAGCCCAAAATGTTTGAGACCTTCGGGCTGTGCACTCCCAAAAATATTGCTAATAATATACGTCATGCTCTTTGATGTCTCTTTCTTTTTATGTAAGCAAGGTAATTTTAAGAATATAATAACTACAGATTATATAATTAACTGTACGTTAATATTTAAATATATTGCGTTACACAGTAAAAAAGAAAATTTTAATTTTAACATTTTTTTACATGTCCCAGGAGATTCACTCTAAATTTAAAGTTAAAGTAACTCATTCGTCTTGTGTTATTTATTAACGAACTAGTAATGTTAAATAATTGACACAATACTTTACATTTATATTTGTTATTTTGATTTTAAAGATGATTTAAAACTAATATATAAAATAAGTAGAGTACAGAGAAGAGTAGTTGCAGAGTAACTCGTAAGAAAATGTTAATAAAAACATTTTTGTTCGTATAATGTGAATGAAAAAATTCTTAGATATGTTAAATTGACTTTGAGATATATAGATTAATGGAAACAATTGTTTAAAAATACTCACAAAATAATATTCCATTTTTAATTGACATATGCAATTGTTAAGTTAGAAAGGTGACATGAATCTAACACATCAAAATATTACAAAAATAATAACATATCAGTTGTATGTTGATTTTACATTGAAGTAATAATCAAAATGTGATAACGCAAAAAAAATTCTACATATGGACGCACGATTTTTTACTGTGTATACATATTTTTATATCTATGTCGTTCTATATCTTGATATACTAGGTTATAAAACATTTCAGATTTTTCAACCTATTGTATTATCTGATTGATTATTTCATTATTTGTTTCAAGTATCAATTTATACAATAAATTATAATAAACATTATAATAAATGGATTAATTCGATCTTATTTTTAATATTTATTAATTATTTCATTATTTATTATTTCGAATATTAATTAATTAATTATAAATTGATATTTTAACTCTATTTTAAATATTGATTAATCAGATCAATGTATTGTATTATAACCATAGAATAAAATCCAAACTATAGAAGATGATCCTATTCTTCCTGTTCTTTTAATAAATTTCTTGATCGCAGCACCAGCATCGTTCTCAGATTTCGCAGTATCTGATTTTTATATACTGATTACTTTCTCATGTTACTTTAAATAAAAGCTACGGACCATCTGCAGCTATTATTGCGATATATGTGAATCTTATTCACATTTTTAGAATGTTCTCTTCGTGAAAAATAAATAATCTGAAACACTTAAATTATTTTAAATATTTGAAGTAGTTTTGATATATCGTCAAAATTGATTATTTTTAGAAATTTTTAATAAAGCGAGAGTATATGTTTATTTTTCTCAAAAAATTGGATCGCAATAGTTCAAATTACAATAATACTCCCAACAGAAAACGCAAAACATTATGCGTTTGGTATAGACTTGCTCGTGTTAAATTCATAATCTACATGGATTTATATGCGGCGACGCCAAATCTCGTTTCACATGGGGTTCTGGAGTATCTCGAACCGACCCTGTTAGGTAACGCCGTTTATCTAGAGAAGAGAGAGAGTCGCCAATGTCGTCGTCGCGCTGAAATACACAAGACATTCCCGGATTACCCCTCCGAGTAGTGGGGCGGCGCATTGTCTCTTTTACGAGGATAATATTTCAGTAGGACGTCAGTCGTCTTTCTGTTTCACGCGCGTTTTCACACGAGAGAGAAGCGGTTATGCGACATTTGCACACACAGCTATACGAGAGATTTCTGGGGTCTCTATCCTTACTCCTTTCTCCCGATCGCGATCGTAGCTGTGCGAGAGACAGCACACACGATGCTGATTCAACATTTCGGCTTCTCATCGAGACTAACTAGTTTATCACGACGACAAATCTTATAATCTCACCGCTAAGTCAAGATTAAATCTGCATGTGTAAGAAGGATGTAGTGGCAAAGGTTGTAGTAAACGAAGTTACTTGATCATACACGGTAATTAACGGATCATATATCACGGTGTACGAGCTTGCTTAAATAATTGGTGAGATCACAATATAGTATGTAATTTATATAATGCACTTTATATTATTTTCTTTTATTATTTCGTAAACGATTTAGAATATATATCTCAAGTTTAACGTGAAATTGCTCTTTTTATAGTTATTAATAAATGAAATCTGTTGTTTCATTATATTTCGCAATAAATCTGTTATATTTACAATTAATTTTGCGTAATGAAGTCTTTCTCTTCCTTTTCACTATATAACCGACATTTTTCTTTTATTTTGATAAAATTCATATTTTGTGCGATATATACCGAGTGTTCCATTTTAATTGCCCCAGGCAAATATCTTAAAAAAAGATACATTAAAAAATACGTTAGTTATGAAAAAAATATTTCAGATGAAAGTGAAACGGTTTTAAAGGTTGATTTTCTTTTTAAGAGATGGAGACGCTAAAAGATATCAAATTAAATTAATTACCTTTACAAGCCGACACAAGATAACGATGTATAAATAAATTTATTCATTAAACAGAGACAATATATGTTTCGAACCTTTGTTTGGGTCCTCTTTAATATGTTAATATTTCAAAAATTGATTATCTAATATATATAATAATAAAGACATGATGTAAGTACGCTCTCTGTCGGATTAAATACTAATTAGTCCTCCAATATTTTTTCTTTAATCTAAAGTCAAATATTTTTCCACTTTTTTAAATAGAATTATATGATTTTTTTATATAATATATGATATGATTCCTTTAATTATTCTGCATATAAATGTATTAAGAGATTTCAGAGAAATAAAAAATCAATAGTTTACGAGATATTTAATATTTCGTGTCAATATATGTTAAAATAAAAATAAAGTATTTCATAAGTTATGATTTTTTGATATTTCCACCTTAATACTTGTATGTGCAAGATAATTAGAGGAATTATCGCTTTTGCTTGAATTCTTTTTCGTTTTCTTTTAATTATATCTATCTTGACTTTTCACCAGAACATCAGGAAATTCTAAACAACCGATCGTCCAGCCGTTTTGCGAGTAATTTTCCGTCTCTCTACAAAATCATTTCTCTTGTCTTCATTAACATGTTCATAATTTTATCTATTTCTTCGACTGCGTTTAATCAATATAACATTACTACATATACGACTATCACATGTGAAGATGGCTCAATTGTGAGACCGAAACATGTAATGAAACACGGAGAGAATTTTTTCTTAGAATTTACCCTGAAAATATGACAGTCGTGGGACAACATTGTATTTTGAAGAATTTTAACATAAATCCCTCTCATTC
>NW_017299212.1:319619-325588 GCF_001594075.2 Trachymyrmex cornetzi
ACGACTGTCATATTTTCAGGGTAAATTTTAAAAGAAAATTCTCTCCGTGAATATATACATATATATATATATAGAACTTTTAATTATTTATATGATATTATATTAAATATACTTCTGGTTTGAGTTTTTATATGTTTTTAATAATTTTCTTTTTATATTTGACTCTTAAGTGCCCTGTACACTCTTGATATTGTTGTTTGAATTAAGAGTCCTTTGTTCTTATAATAATTTATTAGAGGAATTATATATTATGTAAAAGAAATCATATAATTTTTTTTCCATTAAAAAAAGTGAAAATGACCTTTAAATTTTTGGCATCTTCACCTAGAAAAAAAGCAATGTGACCGAGATACATCCCCCTCAAAATCACTTTCATCTGAAACCTATTTTTCATATCTTAACATATTTCTCAAGATATTTACCTGAAACATATACAATGGAATACTCTATATATAGGTAAAAATAAATAATATCGATTGCATAGCTTGTTTAAAAAGACAAAATCATCACAATTGTAGATATATTTGTAATAATTTTATTTTTTATAAAAGGTCGACGATCTCGAAAACAAACATGCAAAGCTCATTCTTGATTCTTGAAGCCCGCGTTAGAAGATAATTCAAATACTACTCGCAATTAATTTCTTGATCGCGCTGAATCATGTTCCATAATTTTTCTTGGAGCGCTCTTGTGAAAAAATTCACGGTTTTATTTTTCGCTCGACAATGTCTCTTTAAGCTAGTTTAAACTTTGTATTTAAAAAAGGCAGTCGTAATAATGCAGCGAGTAATTCTTAATTGTCTTGCACGATCGATGCACAGCATTTTACCACTGATACAGATTACGGCCGAAAAAGCCCTCCATCGTGACCTCTCCAGTGGCCTTAATATTAATTAGGACCGAGTCGTGCGTGGTATCCTGATAAGGGAGCATCCTCGTTTGCATTAATTATGCACATACGCGCTTACGACGAAATATAATAGATATTTCTTCCGCTCAACATGAAAGTTTGAAAGGAAGCCCGGAAGCAATAACCACTTACTTCCCTCTCACTTAATTAACCTCTTCAATTTGCAAATTTTAATTACTTTAACCTTTCTATTACCGAGAAAACTGATTAAATTATCCTAAGGGTTAGTTTTTGTATCGTATTTCTAGTTTATCTTTTCCCAGCTATGATTGTGCACACACACACACACACACACACACACACACACACACACACACACACACACACACACACAATTGCTTTTTAACTTACAAGTTCTTATTCAACATGACATCAGTATTTTTTGTACTTGTTATTTTTGGCTACTTAAGATTTCTCACAAAATCTACAATATTTGCGATAAAAATTTTAAAGCTGTACCAAGATATCATTAAGATATACGCTGTTAAAATTTAAATGTTGTGGCAGAGATAGCGTTCAATCAAACTTCAGAAGACATAAAGTTAAAGTTCGATACAGAATTCCGCGTTATATACACTATGTGTATATTTTTCTGAAGCGCTCTGTATTCCGAATTTAGCTGATAACAATTCCAAAAGTCGAAGACAATGCAAACGTGGCCGTTATTTCTCGAGAAACAGAAGTACGCGTCGAGGCGCAAGAGCGCGATATGCAACCGAGATCAAAGTATCGGAGCATCGTCGATCGCGAAAACGGAGGAAACAAGCCGATCGCGAAAACCTCATTCTTCATTCGCCGACATAATTCACGATGGAATCGTGGGCTGAATGGAACCTCGCGTGTTACACGAAACTGCCTTAAAGCTCCGCATATGCGTACAGCTTCCGTAAATATGAATTCATTTCTCCTCACACCACCGAGTTTCACGTATCTCTCAGGCACTGCCTAGCTGTTTCTCCGGCTGCGCCTGGAGGGCCTGACAGCGACTAAGGGTGCGTGCACACGCTCGCACGCACATACGCATGCACTCACGTGCTTGCACGCTGCTATAATCAGTGCGCGTCGGTTTCCACGGATAACACATACGTGTATGTACGGAGAAGGGTGCCACGTTCGCATTACGTTAACCATCAGTGACTCTTGGTATACAGAAGCGCTTCCTGAGACCAGCTTAACCCTTTCGGTAGTATAGGTATTCACGAGGTCTTAGGCGACACGTATACCGTTCATTATATTCTATTACAGCTCATGAATTCCGTCACGTCAAAATGAGACTGCGATTCTCAGTTTTATTTAATTATATCTGAGATAGAGTGCAGTGCCGATAGTTCTATGTCATCGTATAAGACTACGATATCGTATTGCCATATTGATTTTGACATTTCTATAGATATATATACTTGTAAAGAGATTTATTTCTAAAGATATTAATTTTTTTAAATATTTAAATCTCTCTCTCTCTCTCTCTCTCTGCTTTCGAACTTATTCGTATCTGTCGAGCGATAACACAGCACTCAGCGGAGATAGATGCAAATTGCTCTCTCGAAGAGGAGTTCAATCCGCTTCTAATGATACAACTAATGCGGATTCACTGTAAATCTCCAGACGGTCGTTTCGACGTGCAATCTCATCGCACGTTCCTCATCTGTAAATGTAGCCATCTCGTTCCGACGTCGCATTACGCGGGTCATCCCGTGTTACGTAATTATATAATAGTAATTACGTATATTAGCGAGGAACGAGACATGCCAAGTGCCTGTTGTAAAGATATGTGAAAGGAAAGGAAAGAAAGGAAAAGCAAATGTGTGGTGTTAAGTGGATAATGAGGTGACGAAGTGACCCCCGCGGAGTGCGACGCACAGTACATCAGAGGACGGACACACCTGGAGCGACGACGATGAATGCCGGTCGGTTAATGACATATGGCACGCTGCTATGCATGCGTCGCCAGAAGAAGCTTTTGAAGGGGGTGAACTGCGTCAGGGGATGAAAAGGGTTAAGAGAAGAGACGGGAAGTTAGGCATGAGTTTTTTTCTTTCATTTTCCGACACAACCGACATATGCATGCGCCTGGAAAGGAGACGCCTGTCAGGGACGCGAGAGACAATGAGACTATTTTGCGCGAGATAAAACGAGAACGGGTAGAGACGGAAGGGTGGCCGATTGTATCAGCAGTTACCCCTTATTCTCTTTATCGTGCTGCAACCCGAGTTGCGAGATGCACCGTGTTTGTAATTGGAGTGCATATCGAGTTGTGTAACGGCACGCCATGCGCGCAGGAGGATTCTTTTCAACTGAGGCGAAGCGGCAAATGAAAACGGCGAAATCCACGATAAAAAGAATAGCTGGAATCGTGAATGCGCCAAGTAATATGCGAACAAAAATTTTATCATAAAGAAGCATTAAATGTGTTTATTTTAATAACGAGTAAACTCGATAATTTTTTTTTTTTTAGGTATCTCAATCTGCACGGCAGATCTCAAAATCTTCACTTTTTCTCAACGAATTATTAATAATTATCATTTTTTTTCCAATTCTGAATAAAATTTTTAATTTCTACAGGCAAGAATTGGTTTAAACCGATTTAATCTACTTTAATCAGAAAATCTTACGGCATATCCGCCATAGTCCATGGTAACGGGAAACGTGTAAAGGTGCATTCTGTATTTAAAGACGAACATTTCTGTGGTTAACAGAATTTCACGGAAATCCGGTACACGTATTATATTTTCGGTCAAACATTGCTCGTGGCGATGTTGAACTTGCTTTACAGGCCACGCAAAACCATCGAGTACACTCAGCATTTACATCACATCTATCCGGACGCGTACTTGCAACAAACTCTTCACCAAATACACGCCCTTCCACATACAGTGGCTCTAATAACACACGAGCGAAAGCGCTCTATTATTGCAACGAAAATAACCGCGGGAAAATATTTTTCCACCGATGGCAATAATTAACGTCTGGTTTTTCCTTCGGAATTACGCGACCGTGTGACGATACACACACGCGCTTTTTTTTTATCTAATTCTTTTTTTGTAAATGCGTTGGATCGGCCGGATTTCATGAAAAGCAGGGATTAAATTCAACCGGAATCACGAGCTCGAACATACGTATGAAGAGAACGGAAGAAAGGCGTCCGGCAAAATTCACTTAGCGTCGCGGGAAAGCTAAATGAAAACGGTTGTTTGCGGCGCGGTAAAAGCCTCTGCGAAAGTTGCATCATCTCGTCGCGTTCCCCATATTCAGGGAATGAAACATTCCTATTCGCCGAGTGTGTAGAAAAGGACCGTGCTCCAATTTGAAACTCGTGTGTCGCCGAAAATTCGCGCGACGAGACAAAATATTTTGCAGTAATTCCCAATATTCCGCGAATTGACAATTTTTGTAAAAGAGAGACATTAATTGTGTGGTTCTCATATTACGTGATATTATATACTTTTTTAAATAACATGTATTGTATACTATTTTTAATAACATACGTATATTTTGCATTAAATTTCTATCGTATTATATATATTATATTTATTTTTATAATATTTATAATGTTATCAAATTTTAAAATCTCTCAACAACTAAAAATTTGTTAACATCTTGCGAATTTTGAATATTTTTAAATAAAATTTAATATAACAATTGTAATAACAAACATTATAAACATCAAGAGTAAACATTAACAAAACTCATTGATGTACACTAAATTTGTTATTATTATCTTTATTTTCAAGCCATTTCAATTTTCAACATTTAACAATATATTTATATCATATAAATTTATTATAAGTTATTTGTCCTCTCTCTCTCTCTCTCTCTCTCTCTCTCTCTCTCTCTCTCTCTCTCTCTCTTTCTCTGACGGTTTTTCACCGAATAATTTTATGTTAACAAAATTATTTTATAAAATAATTTCATGTTGTACATATTTTAATTAATAATTTTTCCAAACAATTTTATTAAGTATAAAGAAAATTATTTTGAAAAGCTATGTATATATTTGATTCAAAGATATAGAAGAGATTGGTATACGTTCATCGTATATGCCCAGTGATTAATACTTACAAAGAGAAACAAAGGTAAACAAATAAAAAAAGCGACGAGATGCTACGAGTGCAAATCAATATCAACATTTTCATTAATGTTTCACAGCGATTTTATATTCGCGTGTTTTGCTTTTCTCATTTTAAACCGGAATTAAATCACATTTTATTGGTCGACCGGTCGGAAAGAAATACACCAACATAAGATATAAAGCAAGGATACGGTCAGATCAAACGAGCAAGCGGTAAAAAAAGCTGCCAATTATATATTCAAATGTGACCGCGTCCCGCTATCGAGCCTGCAGGAAAAAAGGATAAAAATTCAATTAAAAGAGTATCTCCGGTGTCGGAAATGTCGCAAGCACACCGCAGTCGCGGCCGCAGCATCGATTTTATTATACGTCCTCAAAATTGATCGGTCAAATTTCATCTTCCGGCTTGGTTACAGTTACCATTATCGATACCACGCAGCCGCAGCCGTATACTTTTGCGGGATTACATTTAAAATGGAGATCATGATTTTGTGAGCTTGGCAACATTTGTAATAAATAGCCCGTCGATGTTGTTGCCTCGAAATGTCGTTCATATTTAAAAAATCAAGCTTTGAACATAACAACAATATAGAGAGAAAATAGAAAGAGTCTGCTTGGCATGCTGACTGAATATTTTAAGAGCAAAGTGGAATAATTTAGTAATTTTCAATTTCGTATATAAATTTGTCAATTTTTTTCCTTTTCCTGTAGAAATGTTAATTTGTCTTTAATTTGTAATTTATATAAGGTAGTTGGCCTACTAACCGTCACATTAACCAAAACGCTTGACTTTACAAATTTATATCGTTCAGATTGAGAAGTGAATGATTGCGATTTTAAGTTATTTTAAATCGTTTTTTTGTTACGAATAAAAATGTCAATCTAAAATTCTTATCTCTACTGCCGTTGAGAAAATCCTTCCTAAAGGTTAGAAAGCACAAATGTACGAGTTACCGCCATGCCGCCATAACGATTTGCCCAATAATCGTC
>NW_017299212.1:325682-327776 GCF_001594075.2 Trachymyrmex cornetzi
TAATAATTAAAAATTAGAAACTAAGAATAGGCATTTGAATAGCAATCCACTTAAAGTACTTTTTGAATCAAATTATGAATAACCGCTGTAAGTGAATAAAATTCATTTATTTTTACAAAGAAATAAAGATAATTTTGACTATTGTTTTAGAGAACTATCATTATTATAAATTTTCAATAACTGTTAATAACTTATTTCAACAGAAAAAAATTGTAAATACTTAATTAGTTTTTATTCGAGTAGTGCCCATTTCTGACGTACCCAATTATCGACATAGAAATGATCCAGTGATCGACATTCTTTATTTGTTTGCATATCTATTTATTAACTCGACTATGCTTATGACGATTACTGGACCGTAAAATCTCTAGATAATAACATTTACGGTTCTGATTCTTCTATTTGGATTTTGGATAAAATTATTATTTTATTTACAAGAATTTTTTCGGGTCACCTAGTCTCAGTAATCGACAGGTGTGGCGATTACTCGAACAACTACGTGCTTCGATGAACCGGTGCTCGTCACGTAAAAAAAAATATGAAATTTGTACGAAACAGTAATTTGTGATGGTGTACGTAAAACTGCGATCTTGATTTAAGTATAATTTGATGCTCAATTTACCTCATGCAAGTTGCCAATATTTCAAATCACACGAGATGTCAAATGGTGTCTCTTAACCTCACAATGAAGCATTTGGTCAAAATTACGCATCGACTCAGTTGCTGCACATATTTGATTTAATCTGTAGTGAATTCATATACTTACGAGTTTCATAATGTAACACTACATTGTAAATATCTTGTTGGAATAAAAATATCAAACTGCACGATCAATTGAAAATACTAAAGTATGTCTTCAATATGTAAACATGGCAATTACTGGTACCCTGGTGATTAATAGGTCAACTACCTTATTATACTATATTTTAATGTATCATGATTGAACGCGTTAAAACCTAATAACAAAAAGATAAACTTATCAAATTTTTATACATAATAATATATGCGTATTAATAAAACGCATATATTATGTATATTGTAAATGTACATTGTGTTTTATTATAACGAAGCATAAAAAAACTCTAATAAATTTATCTTTTATCAATGTTTTGATATCAGATTACATTGTTTTCCACACATACACACAAAACGCGCGCGCGCACACACGCACACACACGTATATAATAAATAATGTAATTTGATACCGAGTTAAAAAAAAAACAGGAATGAAAGCGTAACCTAAATGCACTGCACATTTGCCCGATGTGGCCCTCATGTTATACTCATTCCGATATGTGCGTTTAATGCGGTCTCCATGTTCGATAAATAAAGCTCAAAAACAGAAAGGGTGGCAACATTTAGCGCTGAATACGTAACGAAAACACGGGTATTAAACTTCAAATACACACATGTTCAATTTTAGGAAGAAACTGTGCCATGGCCATAATATATATTCCAATAGGTAATTATACTCACCCAACGAGATTCGTGAGCGCCAATTATCGCTGCGATTTCGTCCACCCATCATATCGGCCACCAATTACGGAAGTTCCAAACAGATTCGCGTGCACTCAGCTTTACGTACGATAAAACGCGTAAATTTGCTGGCCACGCGACGATGATCCGGTAAATTTGTCGTTGACGGCGTAAAACAAGGGACGAAATTAATTGATCGTGCATTAATTATAACCAGATGCCATGGTCACTATTCAAAAGGTATTGAACGCCCGCTCTACTGAACATCCGGATCATTAAGCATTTTCAGCAGAATTTCAACGATAATCGTGCTATACGCAAAAGAACAAAACGTTTTGAATTCGATTTGTTCGAAAATTAAAATTATACACAACGCAGAATATGTATGTGTACATTTTTTTAAATCTAAAAAGATTATTTAAAATTTATTATAAATTTGTTATTCATCTAAACTTATATTTTCTATCTTAAATTATGTGTACATAATTTCGTATAAATCATTTTTCCTAGAAAAATTTATGAGAAATTTATAAAAAATGCATATATGTACACTCTCTAAATCTGAATCAGTGGATAGTCACTAATTACCCAGTGGCATACTTGGAGCTGTGTGAAGTT
>NW_017299212.1:327951-329587 GCF_001594075.2 Trachymyrmex cornetzi
TGTCCAATCGAGTCATGATCAATCGGGATCACCCCCTTTCTAACAATTGTTTATTGTAGAATTTTCCTATTTTTACATAACGTTCTCGTTCTGATCTAAATTTTGAGTAACACTTATTCATATTTTATAAATCCAGCCTTTAATCCTTTTATAGATGCCACATACCTATGTCTGCTATAAAAGAAGCTGTAGCAGCTCTTGAAATGTTCAGTGATACTCTTTTAAAAGATAGGAATTTACTACCATATATTTCAAAGATATGGCAGGATATTAATGACGTTTTGAATAATAAATGAAATGCACATAGTGTATATATAAATGTGCGTGAAAATAGACGAGGAATTATAACTCAAATAAAATTAAACTTAAATATTGAAGAAAATAAACTTGAGAAATATAAAGATGATACAACGTCCTCCTTAGATATACTACTGCACAATCAAATACTACATTGGATATTTCTAAAGAGAATCATAATTTAAGTACATTTAATCTTTATATAACATATGTGAACTCTGGACTGAAATAAAAGCTGGATATATAGAATATAAGGATAAAAGATATGGTTGCCTTAAGCCTGGTGCTTGGAATGATGTTATTAACGATGAATTCTGGCGTCAATTTAGATTACTATGTGCATATGTATTTAAAATAGCAAAAGTTTTTTTTTCTGATAAACGTTCTTATTTTGTTATAATTAATGGGAAATGCAAAAGTAAAACCTGTGGATCTCCTTTTACTGCTTATGTAGATACAGAGGAGAAAACTTAATTATGCTGTGTATTACAAAAGATACATCGACAATTCCACATGAGAAAATAAAACGACAACTTCGTTTTCAAAAACGACAAATGATGGTAAAGATTTATTAGTTGTAGGGGCTCAAATTGGCGAAGGAGGTTAAGCATGCAAGAAATGAAAATTAGTGATATTGAACTTCCTCTTTTATATGAATCATCTGTCCTCTTCGTAAAATGAAACAAGAATATCACGACAAAACTTTAGATGTTGGTCCAAAAGACGGCAAATATCCAATTTATACTATAAGAAAAATGAAACACACATCTCCATACTACGGTAGCATACATGAAATCACTTTAGATAAAGTTCGTGTGCATTACATAACTCCAACGCAAATGCATATATACAAAGAATATTATCGGAAAAAAACTTACAGGAGAATTGCTATGGATGCAACAGGAAGTTTTATCTCAAAAATTCAAATTGCAAATGGTTTACAGAGTGGACACATATTTTTATATGTCATTGTTGTAAACGTTGATGGATTAACAATACCAGTTCATGAAATGATATCTGAGAAACATGATACCAATTCCATTGAATATTGGATTAAAGAATGGTTACGTGCGGATGCAACTAAACCAGAAGAAGCAATTTCTGATTATTCGAGAGTTTTTTTAGGTGCAATGACATCTGCTTTTAATCGAATAACTATTAAAGAATCCTATCATCATGCTATTCTGCCATTAATAATTGTAATACGAAAATTATTCGATCAGCTAATACATACCAGGTATGTAAATATGAAACCGGAATTTACCAATAGATGGCCATAGGTGTCAATGTAGTTGCCGTCAGACCGCGTCATTGACGCCATTTCCTTGTTCTGACATCT
>NW_017299212.1:330424-339371 GCF_001594075.2 Trachymyrmex cornetzi
TCAGCAGCGCTTCACTTCTTACGAAGATGTACGAAAATGGCTAGATGACTGGTTTGGCTCAAAAGAGCAACAATTTTTTTGGCGTGGCATCCACAAATTGTCAGACAGGTGGGAAAAATGTATAGCTAGCGATGGGCAATACTTCGAATAAAATATTTTTTATCATTTTCATGCAATAAACGTGTATTTTCTATTAAAAAATTCCGGTTTCATATTTACATACCTGTTAAGAGTTGATGTTGCACACTTAATAAAACTTGTTTGTCATTGGAAATGTTTCGATAAAATACATTTCAAAATAAAAACATTTTTTGTAAGATGTGTTGCATTTATGATAAGTTGTCAGTCATTCCAAAAATTTGAATCAATTTTATTGCTTACATTAACTGTCAGTATTCTACAATATGAAGGATGTCATAGTATGGGATTGCCTTCACCAGCAGAGGAAGCTAAAAAAATTTAGATTATATCGCAACAGAAATTCATCATATTAGTCTTGATATTGATCATATAGAAGTTACTGACAAAATAAAAAAAAACGATGTTATAATGAATGCAAATAATCATGAGGATGATAAGTATAGTGACGAAATTCATATTTGGATTGAGAAGTTAAAAATGCAAGCGGAAATAGATAATGATAAAAAAGCTTCTCATTTAAATGCTTTTTATTTACCTGAATTCTATAAACAAATAACAAGATTATGTTTAGAATTTCCATTATGGTCTGGAGTTTTAGCTCCCATATTTACTTCGAAGTATGTACGTGCAACATCAGCACATTGTGAAGAATACTTTAAAGACTTGCGAGAATACATTTTCAAAAATGTACAAACTCTTTTGCGTGCAGACAAATTTATCAAGATGCATTTACGATCCATTGATGGAACTATGAAAATAGCATCTGCTGCTATTGTAACTTCTAATATGAACAATAATGTTTTAAATATTAATCATTATGACAATAATATTATATAAAGACTACTCATATAAATAGTAATATTGATAAGGAAATTGATAATAATGAAGATATGAATCAATTTGAAAATTAGATGAATAAAGGTGAAATTGAAACACATTCATTACAACAAAATGAAGAAATCAATGAAAATATCAAATTATCAGAACGTACAAAATCACTTAACAATCTCACTAACAGAAAATCCAAATATTTTAAGCCATATCCGGAAATAAAATATATTAAAAACAGAAAGTTAAAAAAATCAACAAAAAAATTCTTCCTCCAAAATGGTTTTTTTCTTACAACCACTGAAAATCAATGGAACTACATATGAAATTCGAAATACTTGTTCTTTTGACTCGATTGCCCAAATTATTACACTTATTGCTTTAAAAGATGAAAATTATTTTAATTATATAAGTAATTCGAATAATAATTTCCTAAAATTTTGTCAATTAATTTTAAATAACGGTGTAAATACCACTATTTATAAAGAGAGAATTTTATTATTATTAAATAATAATGATTTAAAATTACCAACAACAGAAGCTAGCAATGTGCATATAATAGACGTATATAATAATATTGCTGTGGGGTATGTGTGTGTGTGTGTGATGTGGACAAATCTTTCTAAAGATCAACCATGCGTCAATAAAATATGAATGTTCCTCATATGAATGTCAAAAAGAGATACATAATATATCAGTACCTGGTGTTAATCATCAAATAATTCCTAAAAAGGGATTCATGTGCTTGGAAGAAGCACTTCATCACAATTTTCAAATAAAGAATGTTAAATGTCAACAATCTGAATGTCCTGGACGCCGCACTACGTTAAATTTAATTTACATCTATATATTGAACTTGATTCGGATATGTTTGGATGATAAGACAGGCATTAGTTGTCAATTAAAAGATTTTCCTATAACAATAAATATTTTAAAACAGGAACATATGTATGATACAATTTTGCAACTTTATTAAAAAATCTGTTTCTAACAAATAAAACTTATATAAAAATTTGTATATAAATAAGAAATAAAATACATTTAATTTTATTGCATGCACAAAAAATAATTTTATTATAACTACTTGAATAGAAATCTGTCTATGACAACAAAATACAGGGATAATAGAAAAAAAGGGATAGGAAATATACACAATGAATTGTGTAATTTATGAGTAAGATAATTTTACTCTCACAAACATAATAAAATGTCTATATAATATTGTATAATATTGTATAATATAGCAGGTATAATATATTATATTATATTATACTGTAATAATATAATAACATACCTTGCAATTGCACATTATTTAAATAAAATTCCATGTTTTCTTACTTTATACATATATATGTATATATATATGATACATACATATATATATATGATAAATTGGTATTTTTACATTATTTTATATTAAACATTTTTAATATGTAAAAATTATTTGTACACATGTAAAGAGACGCATGCATTTTTTAATTAAAGAATATATTTAACATTTTTTTTTAAATTTGTGACATTAGATATTTACATAGAAAGCATAGTCTTTATGAATATGTGACTATATAAACCTTTTTAAAAATCACTCATTATACTCGTTACACTCGTTATAGCTCACCATTGCCTCATATTGAATTTTTAGATTGGCTGGTGTAATCGCGTATACTAGTCAACATAATATATATCAGAAGAATACACGGTACTTGGAGAATATATAATGATTTAATGAAGTCCGTACAATATATGTTGTAATGAAGAAGCAAAGATAGAACCACATGCAGCAATAGAGGGAAGCCCCCTATTATGAGATAGGCGCTTAATATGAGATAACGGCGTTTCTGCTAAACTAATAAACGCTATCTATTGGTTCCACCATGAATTTATAGCTCTTGGATTGAAAACTATTTAGTAGAAAATTCATTATTATACTATGCCTGTAGTCAATGTAAAACAAAATTTTAGAATTTGGATATCTTCAAGTTTCATTGAGATGAGCCTTTAAACCTTGTTTATTATTTAATAAATAAATATTTGGCAATAAATTCTTTGTGTAGTGACAGAGTAAAGTCGTACTAATAGAAAAATACGGGATATGTTGAATTGTTTAATTACAGAAGTTAGATTTAATGATAGTAAAGATAAGGAAATCGTAATATGAAATACCCAGGATATTTCTAATATGAAGTAACCCATGTTCCTATGTTACAGTGAAAGTCGTTGCTAAAGTATAAATGTTATTGTACAATAATAAAAAAGACAACCGGAATAAACGTCGAGTGCCTATAAACGTCTACGATGCTTGATTCCTAAACTACCTGAAGACGAGTTCTGGATATAATCTATCTCATTTTTCGCGTATGCTGGCTGTGTTTGTTTGTACTTTAGAAACATTAAATAAAGTTTTTTAATTGCAATATTGATATACTTTGCGTTTTACTATCGATTTCTCGGGGCATCTCATATTAGGAACACAATTTCTCTCTCTCTCTCTCTCTCTCTCTCTCTCTCTCTCTCTCTCGACTTTGCGATTTACTCACTTTTTACATTTCTTTAATTTTCAAAAAAAATGGAATTTGAATTAAATTTTATATAACGTTATCTTAAAGCTTATTAAATTCTCTTCAAAATGACCTATTATTTTTTTTTAATTCTGCCTATAGACTTCTAGCATTTACCCAAAATGAACTCGGTATCTCATAATAGGAGCCTTTTCGAAAGGCGTCTGGGATAATCATGAGAGTCCGGGGTTTTATATAAAAAGGAAATATTTTTTGACTGGATGGCAAAAAAAACTTTGGCGTGTAAATGTAGTGTTGACATTAAAGATTGGCAGCCCTGTAGGACGCAGATTGAGAATAAAATTTATTCGCATATAATGTAATCCCAGCTGCACACCAGCGCGATGTTCGTCGCGCGCGACCTGTAAGGTGTTATACTGTAAACATAATAATGATGTTATATTGTAAACATGATAATAAAGAAGTGATAGTATTGTGCAATTTGTAAGGAAAAAGCAACTAAATATATGTACTTAGTCAAATATTTTTTGATAACGTATTATCAATTAAAGAAAAACCCCTGTTAATGGAAATATTATTTATCTAAAAATTTAAAAGGCTTATATGTGAAATAATTATTTCTAGAGCACCAAAAAAGGTAAGCAAATGTATACGTCCGAGATAGCAAACGAAATATCCGGGGTTTTCGGTTCGTCAGTTCTAGTTTTTAACTTTTTGAAATGGCAACCCTACGCGCGTTCATCTCTTTTTGATATTTTTCGTTATATTTTTGACTATCAAACGTCCGGAATGGACTATCACCAAACGACTACCAAACGAATAGTTATGGTCATTTTTAGATTTTTAATAGTGAGGAGCCAACTGCACACAGCTGCTTATGGATTTACTCGCAGTTCGGACTAGTAAAAGGCCTTTTATGGTTTTTAATTCATCCTTTACAATCTTCATGACCATATTTATGACAAATGTCACACGTACGCATGTGCTCGAACATGGCTCACATTGGTATCGCCATACAAAAAGTTCTTTTTCTTTAATTATAAACAAAACATTGTAATAATAATATAAATTAAATATTGTGTTGTAAAATATGTGTTGAGTGGTACGAGATTTTTGTCGTGCACGACCATGCGATTCTTCCCGCCAAAAAGGTCGGGTACTTCGAAGATTATTTAGAGTTTTAAATAATGGTCATATATAGGGTGGCCAATCGTCCCGAATTTTGTGGAACGTCCCTATTTTCGACTCTTTCAGAGGCGTCCCGAAAGAATCCTAAGCGGGACGCCATTTGTCCCGATTTCAGTGATATCACACGCCACACTGCAAATTGGTCACCGTCACCGACTTTTTATAATCAGAACAGGACTTAAAGAATTTTCTTAAAGTATTACAATTTATAGCTTCAATTCCAGTTTCAAATGCTTCAGCAGAGCGTGTATTTTCTCAATTTTGTTCCTAATCAAAATGTTCCAACAAACTGGTCCAGCTTTGAAAAATAAAGTTTTTAATAGTCTAATCAGTTGAGGTAAAGTCGACGAATCCCACCAATTTTCAATAATACCTGAAAATAAATTTTTTAAAAAAATACTTAATAATAATTAGATAATTTGCGGGAGGAATAAAATATAATATTACTTGTGTTTATTACATATCGAGTAGAACCACCATTTGGGCCGGTTTCACCAACGTCAATTACTTAATCAGCCGTGGAACTGATGACTAATCGCGTTTACTGTTTAGTAGAATTGACCACTTACGGTTGGCAGTGAATCACCGATTAGGATTAATCGAGTTGATGATACCTTTGTATATATGATCGTATACAAATTTACCTTTTTAAAAAAAGGTAAAAGAAAGCGCTAAGCGTGTGTGTTTCTCGTAAAGAATCACCATTTGGGCCAGTTTCACCAACGCCAATTACTTAACCGGCCATGAAACTGATGACTAATCGCGTTTACTATTTAGTAGAATTAACCACTTACGGTTGGCAGTGAATCACCGATTAGGATTAATCGAGTTGATGATACCTTTGTATATATGATCGTATACAAATTTACCTTTTTAAAAAAAGGTAAAAAAAAGCGCTAAGCGTGTGTGTTTCTCGTAAAGAATCACCATTTGACCTATGTGAACCTGGCACCCGACTTTAAGAAAAACAATTTTTTTTATATGCATTGGATAGAGCTAGGTTTGTACCCAATTGTACCACCGTTCTTTTCGTTTGTACCTCAAAGGGTTGAGAGAAAAAAAAATTTTTTTAAAAGTTAGCACCCCACTTTGAGATAATGAAATTTTTCAAACGCCATCAAATTCAGAATCGTTTGTACCCGTTTGTACCGCAGTTCGTTTCATTTGTACCCTCAAGGGGGTGAATGTACCGAATTTTTAAAATAGGGGTGAGAGCTAACTCCGCCAATTGTTAAGATATCTTAAATCTATAAACGGGTGCTGTTTCGGCATCGCTTGTAGACGTTTGTACCACCGTCGGTTTCGTTTGTACCCCCGAATTTTTAAGATAGGGGTGAGAGCTAACTCTGCCAATTTTTAAGATATCTTAAATCTGTAAACGGGTGTTGTTTCGGCATCGCTTGTAGACGTTTGTACCACCGTCGGTTTCGTTTGTACCCCCGAGGGGGTGATTGTACCGAATTTTTAAGATAGGGGTGAGAGCTAACTCTGCCAATTTTTAAGATATTTTAAATTTGTAAACGGGTGCTGTTTCGACGTCGCTTGTAGACGTTTGTACCACCGTCAGTTTCGTTTGTACCCCCGAGGGGGTGATTGTACCGAATTTTTAAAATAGAGGTGAGAGCTAATTCCGCCAATTTTTAAGATATCTTAAATCTGTAAACGGGTGCTGTTTCGGCATCGCTTGTAGACGTTAAAAAATTGGCGGAGTTAGCTCTCACCCCTATCTTAAAAATTCGTTACAATCACCCCCTCGGGGGTACAAACGAAACCGACGGTGGTACAAACGTGTACAAGCGATACCGAAACAGCACCCGTTTACAGATTTAAGATATCTTAAAAATTGGCGGAGTTAGCTCTCATCCCTATCTTAAAAATTTGTTACAATCACCCCCTCGGGGGTACAAACGAAACCGACGGTGGTACAAACGTCTACAAGCGAGGCCGAAACAGCACCCGTTTACAGATTTAAGATATCTTAAAAATTGGCGGAGTTAGCTCTCACCCCTATCTTAAAAATTCGGTACAATCACCCCCTCGGGGGTACAAATGAAACCGACGGTGGTACAAACGTCTACAAGCGACGTCGAAACCTCACCCGTTTACAGATTTAAGATATCTTAAAAATTGGCGGAGTTAGCTCTCACCCCTATTTTAAAAATTCGGTTCATTCACCCCCTTGAGGGTACAAACGAAACGAACTGCGGTACAAACGGGTACAAACGATTCTGAATTTGATGGCGTTTGAAAAATTTCATTATCTCAAAGTGGGGTGCTAACTTTTTTTAAAATTTTTTCTTCTCTCAACCCCTTGAGGTACAAACGAAAAGAACGGTGGTACAATTGGGTACAAACCTAGCTCTATCCAATGCATATAAAAAAAATTATTTTTCTTAAAGTCGGGTGCCAGGTTCACATAGGTCACCATTTGGGCCAGTTTCACCAACGCCAATGACTTTATCGGCCGCGAAACTGATGACTAATCACGTTTGTTGTTTAATAGAGAGAAAATCTTCAAAACATTATACAAAACATTATCACGAAATTGCGTTACCTTGCTCAATTTAAGTGTTACCACAAAAATTAAAGAATTAACCGTATAAAATGAATAAATTTAATTTTTTACTTAATCCAAATACTATCTTTAATTTTTATACAATGAAACCTAAGTATACGTATACTTATTGAAGAATCTTCCTATTCCACACAATTCAAATGATTTAAATTTCTCTTAAATGAAATTATTATATCACAATTCATTCAAAGACATTTCCTTCTTCCAACTAAAGTAGTGGTTATTTAATTCTCCTTCAAAACATTATACAAAACATTATCACAAAATTGCGTTATCTTGCACAATTTAAGTGTTACCACAAAAATTAAAGAATTAACGGTATAAAATGAAAAAATTTAATTTAAATAGAAAAATTTTTCATGTAAAAACACTTGGCGCTGCTAGATAGAGTAAGAAAAACTATAAGAACAATTAAAAATTGGAATGGTAATTAATAAAAATAAATAATAAAAGATAATTGTATGTATATAATTTAAAAGTAATAATAATTGTTGTGATATAATTGTAATATCATTTAAAAGTAATAATAAAAGTAATAATAAATTCTCTTTCATAATGCATGTCTTACAAATCTAAATTTATTTTTCTTTGATTTAAGCTTAATAGCATTCACAACGATCATAATTTTCACGACTCTGTAACTCAATCATATATACACATGCTAGATATTTCAACTTTCATTGGGGATGGTTTTTTTTTCTTATTTTTCGAAATATTCATATTTTTTAATATGATTCTGACTTTTTTTATTAATAAGCTTCTAATTTATATTATTTTTCTAAGTATTATATTCTTATCCTTCTTATTTACATTCATTTTTTACTACTATACTACCATGTTATTATATCGAGATCTAGAAGCGCTAAGTGTTTTTACATGAAACATTTTTCTATTTAAATTAAATTTTTTCATTTTATACTGTTAATTCTCTAATTTTTGAGGTAACACTTAAATTGTGCAAGGTAACGCAATTTTGTGATAATGTTTTGTATAATGTTTTGAAGGAGAATTAAATAACCACTACTTTAGTTGGAAGAGGAAATGTCTTTGAATGAATTGTGATATAATAATTTCATTTAAGAGGAATTTAAATCATTTGGATTGTGTGGAATAGGAAGATTCTTCAATAAGTATACGTATACTTAGGTTTCATTGTATAAAAATTAAAGATAGTATTTGGATTAAGTAAAAAATTAAAGTTTTTCATTTTATACTGTTAATTCTTTCATTTTTGTGGTAACACTTAAATTGTGCAAGGTAACGCAATTTTGTGATAATGTTTTGTATTAAATCATTTAGATTGTGGAATAGGAAGATTCTTCAATAAATATACGTATACTTAGGTTTCATTGTATAAAAATCTTGATATCAAATCTTTTATAGGAATGATACATATCATTAAAGTTAATATTATTTATTTAATTTGGTATTCAAATTACATGGAATTTAACTTGGCACCAATTTTGTTGATATCAAATCTTTTATACGAATGATACATATCATTAGAGTTAAATAAATTAAGAAAATTAAAGTTACTATTACTTTTTCTTTAGAAGGAATAAAATGGTAAAAATATTCTTGAGGCTTTCACGGGTGTTTCCTATATGACAATCTTGCGTTTCGCGGGTTTACTCCGTGTTCAAATCCATTCTTGGAATGCCAACGTTTCGTGAACCTTGCAGTCCACTTCATCAGG
>NW_017299212.1:339723-340846 GCF_001594075.2 Trachymyrmex cornetzi
TGGTTTGAAGATAGTTCGGATATTGTGTTTGTTTAATATCCTGCCGATCCGGTCTGTTGTTCCTTTAACGAATGGAAGGAAGGCTAGTATCCTTTCGTCTGGTTGTGTGTCAGGGTTCGTTGTCTTGTTTGCATGTTTATTGATTACTTTAGTTATGTCTTTTTTGTCGTGTCCGTTTTTCTGTAAGGCTAGTTTTAGGTGGTTGAGTTCTGTCTGTAGATGTTCTTTGTCACAGATGGTGAAAGCTCTATGTACTAGTGAGTCGATTGCTGACTGTTTTTGTGCTGGGTGGATGGTGGTGCGATTCGGCAGGTACCTGTCTGTGTGTGTTGGTTTTCTGTACACTTGATGGCCTAGGGTACCGTCAGCTTTCTTAGAGACAAGAACATCTAGGAAGGGGAGTTTTCCGTTTTCCTCTATATCCATGGTGAAATGGATATTTGGGTGTTGTTTGTTGAGGAAAATAAGGAATTTACGGAGTTCTGCTCTGCCGTGTCTCCATATCACGAATGTGTCGTCTACATAGCGGAACCAAACTTCTGGCTTTTTCGGTGTTTTTCCGAGGGTCTCTTTCTCGAAGTGCTCCATGAAGATGTTGGCGATTACAGGAGAGATAGGAGAGCCCATCCTCTCCTTGCCGCTCCTGAAGTTTGTTCATAAAATTGGTTGTTGTAGGAGAAGTAAGTGGTTGTTAAGCAGTGCTCTATTAGTGGGATGAGGTCAGAGGGGACTTTGTGTGAGGCCTTTATTATGTTTAGTGTGTCTTTTATTGGGACTTGTGTGAAGAGGGATTCTACGTCGAAACTTACAAGCAGGTCTGTGGGATGTAGTTGGATCTTTTGGATCTTTCTTATGAAGTCCGTCGAGTTGGTGATGTGTGATTCAGTTTTTCCAGTGAGGGGTTGTAATGTTTGTGCTAGGAAGCGGGATAGGCTGTACGTCGGGGAGCGTATGGCGCTTACAATCGGTCTGAAGGGGATGTCCGGTTTGTGTACTTTTGGTAGTCCTACAGTCTTGGTGGGAGCGGGTTTGTAGATTTTAATGTCGATTTGGTTTTGCTGGGAATGTTGCTTTCCTCCACCAGGGTCTTGGTTTTTTGTGCGATTGTATTAGTCGGATCTTT
>NW_017299212.1:342253-348781 GCF_001594075.2 Trachymyrmex cornetzi
CCCGCGAAATGCAAGATTGTCAAAATGGTAAAATTTAACTTGGCGCCAGTTGTTGATATCAAATCTTTTATACAAATGATACTTATCATTAGTTCTACTAAACAGCATTCGAATTACATGGAATTTAACTTGGCGCCAATTGTTGATATCAAATCTTTTTTACGAATAATACATAAAATTTTGATAAAATTTTGATGAATTTAACTTGGCGCCAATTTTGTTGATATAAAATCATTTTATACGGTTAATTCTTTAATTTTTGTGGTAACACTTAAATTGAGCAAGGTAACGCGATTTTGTGATAATGTTTTGTATAATGTTTTAAAGATTTTCTACTAAACAGCAAACGTGATTAGTCATCAGTTTCACGGCCGATTAAGTCATTGGCATTGGTGAAACTGGCCCAAATGGTGATTCTTTACGAGAAGTTCTACTAAACAGCAAACGTGTAATTAGTTTAGTTCTACTAAACAGCAAACGTGATTAGTCATCAGTTTCATGGCCGGTTAAGTAATTGGCGTTGGTGAAACTGGCCCAAATGGTGATTCTTTACGAGAAACACACACGCTTAGCGCTTTCTTTTACCTTTTTTTAAAAAGGTAAATTTGTATACGATCATATATACAAAGGTATCATCAACTCGATTAATCCTAATCGGTGATTCACTGCCAACCGTAAGTGGTCAATTCTACTAAACAGTAAACGCGATTAGTCATCAGTTCCACGGCTGATTAAGTAATTGACGTTGGTGAAACCGGCCCAAATGGTGGTTCTACACGATATGCAATAAACACAAGTAATATTATATTTTATTCCTCCCGCAAATTATCTAATTATTATTATGTATTTTTTTACAAAATTCATTTTCAGGTATTATTGAAAATTGGTGGGACTTTACCTCAACTGACTAGACTATTAAAAACTTTATTTTTGAAAGCTGGACCAGTTTGTTGGAACATTTTGATTAGGAACAAAATTTGGGACTTTGTCAAATTCATGTATGGTTTACATCTCTGTTTAACTGCAACGAATTTGTTAACTAAGTTAGGAAACAATGAATTTCTTATACATTCATGTTACTGTAAAAAAAATTCTTATTTTCATATTAAATATTAATTATAAATTTTTTCATTATTGTGTCCTAACTTAGTTAACAAATTCGTTGCAGTTAAACATAGATGTAAACCATACGTGAATTTGACAAAGTCCCAAATTTTGTTCCTAATCAAAATGTTTCAAAAAACTGGTCCAGCTTTCAAAAACAAAGTTTTTAATGGTCTAGTCAGTTGAGGTAAAGTTGACGAGTCCCATTTTCAATAATACCTGAAAATGAATTTCGTAAAAAAGCATCGTACATAATAATAATTACATAATTTACGGAAGGAATAAAATATAATATTGCTTGTGTTTATTACATATACGCAATAACTCCTGACAGACTTGGGAAATTGTTCGTTGCAGATAAACAGACATGTAAACCATACGTGAATTTGACATTCCAAACATCTTTTCGTAAATTCCATTTGAGAAAAATTTTCTTGACGTTTTCTGGATAGATTCATTAATAAAAGGCTTTCCTTTACATAAGGAAACCTCGACAAGAAATGCATATGATCCTTACCTCCTCGAGGTTGATAAAATAAACTCATTTTCGACACATTTTTGCACTACATGAAAAATTTGCCCCGCGAACCGAGTTATTAATTGTTATTAATTAAAGTTGACAGATATCCAGAGGCAATCTGTTGCATCGATGGCATAAAGGATTAAACAAAACAGTACTCTGCTGTAATCTATGCTACCATCAATATGACGGATTTCCTAACCTGAATAGTCATCAACTTTAACGACTAATATTTCGGTCCACGGGGTAATTTTTTGCCAGATTCTTTCATTCCATACAAAAACGTGTCGAGTAAGTCTAAAATGTATTGCAGAAGCAGAAAATCACTTACGTGTGCCTCTAATTCCATCGATGTGACGGACTAATCTAATCAAAAGTGTATACACTAAGGGTAGGTACGTATCCACCGTCCACGTCACGATGCGACGCGAAAGAGAGAAAGAGTGAAGTTTATACCTCTCTCTTTCTCTCTTTCGCGTCGCGTCGTGACGTGGTGGACGACGCGACGCGCTCATGGAAATGTACCCTAATAATTGTCGTGTCTACAGATCGCAGCACTCGCTTATGATGTATGTATATCACTAGCGCTCCTTGCGTAAAGAATGTCAGAAGGACACGAAACTAGCGCTCCTTGCGTAAAGAATGTCAGACGGACACCAAAGGAATGCGCGGAATGTGGTCGACGACAATGACAATAAGGACGACGTATCTGATTCTGAACTGAAAAAGTAGCAGTTCGGAACTTTGCGTCGCGATATCTCCGCTCATAGTGCACGTAGAAAAAAAATAAAAGCATTTTTATCATACAATCCATATGGTGGCTATCGATTGAGCGTACATAGAACGCGATCGGTTCAGCCGTTATTGAGATCCGATAACCTCGATCTGGCGCAACTCGTCGGTTCGCGTAAAGGAAGCACGGCAGTGTCGCTGCACCTAGCTTAGCGCCGAGACACTACCAGTGTCTCCAGATGTAATAATATCTGGAGTGATAACAGAAATAGATTACTTATAGAACATGTAAAAGCAGAACTACAAATTAAGATAAATTATTCATTTACTTGTCAAGAATTTTACAAATATGTTTTAGAGAATAAGAATATGTTGAAATGTGCTGTTACGTCCAACCCTGATTATTTGGTGAGAGAGAAAGAGAGAGAGAGAAGGAAGATGGAGAGGACGGTTGACTCAATCTCACAGGTATACGCACGGAAGCGTACAGCTGTGAGTCGTTAGCACCCTTTTACGTCCCGGAATGTGGGTCAACGTCCTGGAGGGACGCTAGGACACCTGTTCCGATGGACAGTGCGAATGTTGGTCCTACTTTTTTAAGTCAAGGAACTTAATCCTTTTTACCCGGGACTGGACCTTGCGCGATCCTAGGCGTTATAGGGAACGGGATACGAGTGGGGCGATTTAAAAGTTACTCGGAGGAATCTTTAGTTAAATTTTATAAACTATTTATTTCAATAAAGTTAAAGCTAATTTACATAATTAAGTTAGGTTTAGTTACAATAATCTTAAAATTGTGAGTGAGAGTGTATAGCATTTTCGTTGATAACAATTTTTATGTGTGTGTGTATGTGTGTGTGTGTAAGAGAGGAGAGGATGATTATTCGGTGTTAGTGGCAAGGAAGGTGGTCCATGAGCAGGCTGGAACGAGGTGTTTGAGTTGTACAAGGAAGGGGGAGGAATTCCCTGGGACATACACTGTAATTACTCTATCCCCTTCATTGGAGGAGGATGAGAGGGGGTGATCCCGATTGATCACGGCTCGATTGGACACCACCAATCACAGCGACCGGTGCTTAGGAACTTTGTAGTCTCAAGTGCTGTGAATGGCTCGTGTCCAATAAGAGTAGTCGGATAAGAGTAGTCGGAATATCCGATCCCAATCGATGGATTAGGGATCGGGGTGGATAGGAGGGGGAGTTGGGAGTTGATCAAAAGAGAGAGGGGGAGTTGGGAGCTGATCAAAAAGGGAAGTAGAGGGAAGGAATCGTTCCTCGAAGGGCGGGGGAGAGTAGTTGAGGATCTCTAGAATCCCAGGGTCGAGGATTGGAGGGATTGTTAGGTCAAGCGGTTCTGTAGGTGTTGGTGCGGGCGAGTATGATACGGGTGTATAGTCAATCAAGTTGTAGAGCGGTAGTGAAGGTACTAAAGAAGGTACCCTTTCGGGTGGCCGCGGCGTTATTATCACGGTAGGGCGGCTGCAGGTCGGTTCTACCGATGTTAAGTCGTCAGGTACCGGACGGTTCTGTGAACTTCGCCGGACATAAGGAGTTCGTCCCCGTTTGTTTTTATTCGTGTGAGACCGCACTATAATTAAGTTGGGGATTAAAATACTTGTGCATATATATATGTGGTTGTGTACGTTGATACGGAGAAGGGGGGGGGGTGTGTGTATAAATCAGGGATGGGAAAGTTACTTTGTAAAAGTAATTAATTACAGTTACAGTTTTTCTCTTTCAAAAAGTAATTAATTACCGTTACAAGTTATTGACTCTGAAAAGTAATTCGTTACAGTTACAGTTACTGAAAAAGTAACTTTAAGTTACTTTTTTCATCGGAATTTTTACTAATAGTGTCGATACCATTAGGGCTGTATTAGAAACGTTATCCAATTGCCTTCATGTATCGTTTTACCCTAATAATGTTTTTCACCTAATATTAAACAAGGATGATACACGGAATCATCAGTGTAATGCAGCATTGGACAATTAAAAAAAAAGACTGGCTTACATTTACATGTTATACAATTTTATTCAAAAAGATAAAAAAAATTGTATGGCAAAACGTTAAAGTAATATAAACACATATGAATATGAATATGAATATGAAATAGCACACATATACAATGTTTTTTGTAAAAAAAATTCTTTTTTTATTCGGCTAAAAGTTGCAAATAAATTCCAGCACTAATCCAAAATAGTTTACAATCATTCACTGAGCGCTCTTGTATTTGATTGGCGAATTCCATTAGACCCCAAAATATAGACCAAACAGGTACAAGAGTTCATTGAACGCTTTAATTAAATTTCTTTCTTCTGATTAATCAAATATTTCGAAGTATTTGTAGCGCCAAGTGGACACTACCACACACTAAATTGACAAATACGTTCCAAATATATAAAATAACTATGAAAGTAATTATTAAATTAGTTACTAGTTACTTAAAAGATGTAACTAAGTTAAGTTATAATTACAGATGGAAAGAAAGTAACGAAGTTAAGTTAAAGTTACTGAAAAAAAGTAACTCTAACTGTAACTTCGTTACAAGTAACGAGTTACTTCCCATCCCTGGTATAAATGTAGAGCGGATGGACTTACTGATGGTGATGCGTGAAATGTTCGTTCTGGAAACGGATCGGTAGAAGCGGTTGTCTGCGAGATTTGGTGCGCAAGGCCAAAGGTAACAGACGGCGGCTGAGTGGTTTCAACGAACCCCAAGAATCACCCAAGAATCACGAATTCTCGAACCAGATACTGACGCGAGTACAGTGATTATAATGTTGTCGCGAACTACCGACGTGGATTCAGCTATTTCGAACTCTGATCTGACTCTCTGTGCTTCTACGGGGCCTCTATTTATACCCCGAAAAAAGGGCGTAATGCCCTTTATCTAGGATGCAATAGTTAGTTGCAATGTCGCGCGAGATTTATGATTTTTAAAACGTCCTAACGTTGTTAATCTAAAATGCATTGTAAAAAGGGGTTTAGAGAACAAAAGGAATGATTTATGTTTTCTCTAAAAGGGGCAAGATTGCTTTAAGCGAGTGACGGATTCCGTCATCCTCGCGAAAAATATGGCTAAATAAACAGCCGTGAGAAGTTATCTCATGTTTTTCATGATTTTTATGGCGATGCAGCGCCTGTTTTTCTTAAGATGAAATTGTTGGTCAACAACTCGAACGACAGCTTGAATTTTTATTATCGCGTGACTTAGGTCCATTTATGATGTTTTTCGCAATCTTGTCCCTCTTAGGACTACCTTAGTGTTGTTATTTTTCCGGGTTGATTAACGTTTTTACGAATTTTTCGCGGAGCCTGTGTGGTCTGTTTTCCAATTTTTATAATAATAACTCCTGCTCGCGTCTCGCAGACGCCAATCGTATTCGCGGCGGAGCCAATTCTCTCAAAAGAAAAGAATCTGCATCTGCAGGACGTAACAGTGCAAAGTCACAAAAAAATTATTTTAAGGTTTAATTAAACTGTTATTGTATTTCAAACATATTATTATGTTTCGTTGTGATTTGATTTTATAATGTCATTTAATTTTATAAATACATTTAAAAGTATAAATAAATTTTTAATAATATATATATTTTATTTATTGAATGTAGTTAATATTACAATTAGAGTAGACCGGGGAGTAAAGATCCCCGGGGAAAAAGGTCCACCCCTTGTATCTCGGTAATAAGGCATTCACTAGAAAATTCCGCCACACAGTTCGTCAACTAAGAGTGAGAATCTTATGTCACACAGTTCATTACTGCCTAATAACCGTCAGGAAACTTGCACGGATGTGCCCATGTGTTTGAGAGCCAAAAATAAGATATTAGCGCCGCAGTTATTTTGCTCTGAAGGGATCATTTTTGCACCTAGTTAGATTGAATAAGTGTATTTATTAATCTTATTCTATTGTTTTAACAGTGTGATTATTAGAATTGTTATTTCTATTATAGTTTTTTAATAACAATGCCGCAAAGTTTACGTGACTTGTTGGGATAAAAAGTGCCATGGTTGCTCTGTATTCGTTAATGTTGATTCTTTAATAAGTCGATAATCCCAAGTCGATAATCTTATCAGTGAAGCTGACCAATAGCCAACAGTACGAAACGTTACCGATTACTTTCGATTATCGACTCATTGTAGAATTAGCATTAGTGGTGTTCGTTACGCAG
>NW_017299212.1:348965-349417 GCF_001594075.2 Trachymyrmex cornetzi
CGAGATCCAATAGTTCTGAGCGGCCCAATAGCTTCATTTCGTGAATACCTAGAGTTCCTGATACATAAAAAAAATTTTTGAAAAATAAAAAAAAAGTTAAAAATTTTTGAAAAATTAATTTTTAGATACAATAATTCTGTCACATGTTAATAGTCATTCTGTCTAATTCGAAGAGTTCTAGGCGATTAAAATCAATACAGACCCAAAAATAAAAGAGATATGAACTTAAAACAAAATTTGAAAAATTGGTTGCAAAAGCACATATCTCCTTATGTAGCCATCCAGTCGAATTTTCACCTAATACTTTTCGTCAGGGCTCGTCGAGAACTGCCCAAAACGCCGATCAGAACTACTGAGTACTCTCAAAAAATTTTCGACGTCGGACTTAGAAAATTTTCAATGACAGAGTCCAAATGTTAAAATATCTCGAAAACCGTTGGCCCAAACGCTTT
>NW_017299212.1:351514-360120 GCF_001594075.2 Trachymyrmex cornetzi
TTGGGGTGCTAACTTCACATACCCGAGACAGGTAAATTATTCAGAATGCGACTTTCATCTCCGATTTCGATGAAATTAGGCTTATTCGACACGTCTATACTGTAATAATGATGACGAATGATTTTATCATTTAATTATCTTTTTATAACAAATATTTTTCAAATTCGTTATAATCATCCATTATTGAAAGACTGATTTAATTTTTTATTAAAGTCAAAATGACTTAAAAAATCAAGTGTAAGAGGAAACACTATTCTTATTTGTTTTCGAGCACGATATAGTGCTAGTTTTGTTTCTTCTTTTCAAAGTGTGTCTTAGGTTAAGAAAACATTAATAATTTAATTTTCTGTTAAAACTGAAATATTTCTATTCTAATTTTGTTACCAAAACCCTCTTAATAATAAAAACCCACCTTATAATAAAAAAAACTCTCTAGTATATACCTATTTTTATCTCTGAAAATAGTTCAAACGTAATATGTTAGTATTGGTACTTTTTACCCCATTATGTGGAACTTCTTGCCCCACATATGGGGTAAGAAGTGCCGAATGACTTCCTCTGCAAAATTTACGATATCTTTGTTATGAAGGATACATATGTATACTTTCTTGCATGTATTTTATAGTCAAAGGACTCTAGTTTCGAAAAATATCAACACGATCTGTGTTAGTTAAATATTCTTTATTTTATAGCAAAAAATGTCAAAAGTGGCCCTTTACTCCCCGGTCTACCCTACAAGGTGTTTTCGTAACGTTCTATAATTTTTTTCTTTCTTTTTCTCTTTTTTTTTTATTTATTCTTGTGTCCCGAATTTTTGGGATGTGTCCCGAAATTTTAAGGTTCATATCCCGAAGTTGACTATTCAAAAGTTGGCCCAACCTCATATATCATCAGGTTCTCGATGGCAAACAATTTATATGTTTCGCGGATGTCAGATCGGACTTCGGCGCTGTGATCTAACAATGATTATCTCAGCGGCTAGCGCGGTGAACAAACGTGACACCACCGCGGTGAAGATTAAGCGGATCTCGGCGTCTGTGATCCTTTTCCCGCGTTTGTCGCAAGTTGCTGATCCGCCGTCGCTTCTGATTGGTTCAAATCCACCAATCGTAGACGAATAGGAGGAGGATCGAATTGCACGAAATTTGGAGAAGTCAATCTTTCGAGAGAGTGAAGAGGTAACAAATCTGTCGAAAGAGCGCGAGTCCTATGATTTCAAGGTGCTGAAATCAATCAAATCAGTCCGATCTTAGTGTTCTCAAGTACCCTCGCGACTCAGGGTTCCCCCCTCCCCCCCCCCCCCCCCCCATATCGTGAACCAGGACTGTAGCCCCCAAGCGCGAAAACGTCCGACCAGGCGACTCAGGGTAACAATCCCCAGGCGCAGTCGAAATAGTATTAACAGTAACTAATAGTGATAAGTAATTGAGAAACTGTATACGATAAACAGAACAGTGTACATAATCAAATAAACAGTTTTTTCAAATCGAAACCACATTGCGATATTAGTGTTATCACATTGAGGTGAACAATATGAATATAGAATTATAATTTTAATAACATGAACTACGGAAATTAATAACTATGTTTTCATAATTACAGAAAGCAATTACTTACTGATGGAATATTACATCATGACTACGGTGTATCAGTTTTTCTTGTTTTTACACAAACAAATTGAATAATATGATTTATGAATCAATGCAATCAAGTTGTATGGATCGCCTGCTCGAATTACTACTGTCATCTATTAAATTAATCATATAATTATGCTTGTCTCGTCCGGATGGATATAATTGTGGATGGATATAATTATAGTAGCGTTCCGCTGCGCTATCCTCAACAGGATTCAAAGAATCTAAAAATTTCGGCCCTTATCCTACTACGCTGCGCCTGCGCGTGCCGTCATTACGCTACTACACCGCGCCTGCGTGGGCCGCCATCTTTCATTGTTTTCCTGTTGTGTAACCCTCAACAGTCGTTCGACAATATTACAGATTCATCGTATTTTTGACTTCTGCGATGGGAAAATCAACGCATAAATCGAGAAAAAGGAGATGGTCGCCTTCCAGGGATCGTCTCGCGAACCTCGAGACGAAGGTAGCACGTCTTTTCGAGATGCTGTCACATAAGGAGGTTAGAAGCTCTCGTACACTCTCTCCATCGGTACGAACGTCCGGGAAGGCCCACCGGGCCGATCGGAGATTCAGTATCGAAACGAACATCCAATGCAGTAATCCTTTGGCAGTGCCTGCGAGACAGGAAAGGCCAAGGAATCCACTGACTACAGGTGTGTACGTAATAAGCCTGTATCTATAGAATACAGCATACGACACAGCCTTTTCCGATGAATCGGAATATCCCTTCTTCTGTGCAGATTTGGTAAGTAGCGAGGGTGAATTCTCCCCTACGCATCCGCCAATCAAAGAGGTCACGGTGGCGGATTCCCCCGTGTCTATCTCACAGAATGAAGGTTCAGTGGATGTCCTATCTAGCTGATTATTTGGCATTGAATCGGAGGAGATAGACGAACACTCTTGGAACGATCGTGTTATCGCTAAGTGGCGTGAGCTCTCGAGCAAGGGAGACGAATACAACGCAGGAAATCAGGACCAGGTAGGCATTGTCTTATGCGCTCTCGGGGAAGCTATCTCCGATTTTCTCAAGCCACAGGTTCAGTATTCACTAGACTCTGAAGCCCGATCGGCAATAGCGAAAGTCAATGAAGGGGCAAAGATTTTAGCAGATCTTTTTTACCGCTTGTCGAGAAGAGCGTAAATTAAACCTGTCTTTAATGCTCTGGCCAAGACAACAGTAGACGCTATCCCGGCGGATAGTTTGCTATTTGGCACCTCGTTTGGCGAGGAAATCAAGAAGGCGTCAGCCATGGAAAAATCATCAAAGGATATCGTTAAGACGCCTTTGGTAGTATCCAAGAAAGTGTTGCAGCCAATTAAACAACCAACTCAGGTAGTTCCACCCATGGTGGGAAACGCCCGCGCCCTTGCACCAAGAACAGGACCAGCGAGGAGGGCAGAAGCGCCGAGCAGCAAACGCGGATCATCTCACCGCTCCAGGTCCCGTTCGAGAAGATACTGAACGTTGGCCAGGTAAGGTCCGCCAGCAGGCTGCCCCTCTTTCTTTCATAAGGGGAAAGAAATTACTTCAGACCCGGTAGTCCTAGAAGCTATTTCGGGATCCATTTCGAAACTTGCCGCCTCCACAGGAGAATGAATATCAACAATTCTATCTAAGTTAGAAGAAAACATTTGTTATCGAAAAATTATTAGCCTTACTGAAAAAGGAGCGATGGAGCTCGTGCCTGATTCCGAAAATCAGTTTTTTGTCGTCATACTTTGTAATCAGTAAACCCTCACGGAAGTACAGTGAGCCATTAGAAGAACACGCTAACTTCCTCGTATCTGTACCTGGCGATAATGACGGTCCAAGTGGTGCGCTCATTTGTTCCGAGAACTATCTTATATACAAGAACCTCGGGGATCAGCATGACATACGTTGTCCGATCCCGCGACTCCGTAATGATTTAGACGATCCGGAGAGGGGAATGATATTCGTGTGTTCGGCTACACATAAAACGAAGAGTGTGTTCTTCTTTTTAGCGCAGAGGAGGTTGGAGGTTTATCTTAAACCCTAGGCGTCTCAATAAATATATTGTGGCTCCGCATTTTAAGATGGAAGATTGAAGAACAGTTATCAATCTTCTGTCGCCGGATGACCTGCTTGCCACCATTGACTTAGAGGACGTATATTTTCGGCTTCCTATTAAACAGGAGGACAGAAAATTTCTTCGGTTTCGCTTCCGATCGCAACTTTTTCAGTTCAGAGTTCTACCATTTGGCCTTGCGTCGGCTCCCTATATTTTCTCAAAAATTTTGAGGCCAATTCTTCATACTCTTAGAGAGAAAAGCTTCTTTTCAGTAGCTTATTTAAATGATTTTTTACTGATTGGTTCCTCGACCATTGTCGGGAGAAAGTTGGGAATACGGTGGAGCTCTTAACCTCTTTAGACTTCGTCATTAATTGACGTAAAAGCAACCTTATCCCAGCAAAATCTGCCCGGTTTTTTAGGTTTCGTTTTTAACATGGAAGATTTTTCAATCGCGATTCCACAGGATAAGAGAACCAAGTGCCTCCAGAAGACCCTGTGGATATTAAACATAAAATCATGTAAGATTCGAATGTTTGCAAGCCTTATTGGCTCGCTAATCGCGATCTACCCAGCTGTGTAGTATGGGATATTACACTCTAAAGTCTTGGAAAGAGAAAAGTTTCTGGCTCTCTCAGCAGCAGAAGAGAATTTCGAGGCCCGAATGGTTCTATCTAGGTCAATTAGAGAGGATCTTTTCTGGTGGAAAAACATCTTCAGGGATTCCTCCCAGCGCAATAAAATTAGCCCAGCTGTTTTTAATCTAGAAATTTTTTCAGATGCGTCATTGTCGGGATGGGGAGCGGTGTGCGGAGAGTCGCGAACCCATGGGTTTTGGTCGCCGACGGAGAAGCTAAGGCATATCAATTACCTGAGCTCTTGGCAGTTTTTCACGCCTTGAGATGCTTCCTCCTCATCTAAGAGGCTGCAACAGCCTGTTAAGAGTAGATAATGCGACGGCTTTATCTTATGTCAGCCGCATGAGCTCGGTAAAATTTCCAGTCTTATCGAGCTTCGCTCGAGAAATTGGAATTGGTGCGCGGAGTGAGATTTATTTGTCTACGCCTCGTATATCCCTTCCGCTCTGAATATCAAAGCGGATGCGCAATCTCGCATTGTTTCCAAAGAAACAGAATGGTCTTTGAAGCAGGGCGAAAGATCATCACTGACAAAGCAGAGGGATTTTTAGTTGTCCCCTGGTGGCCAGCCCAACCATGGTTTCCGCTGTTTAACCGTCTCGCGATTACTCAGCCGATCCAATTCGATCCAGAAATTAACATGTTATCATCTTTCAGAGATACTCACCCAGCATGGAACAAGATTTCTCTGGTGGCCGCCAGGTTATCCGCCAGGCATTTCTAGCCAAAGGAACTCCACCTCTGGCTCTGAACGCGACATTAGCAGCCCTCTCAGACGCTACGATCGCTCAGTATAACAAGTCACTTAGGTTATGGTGGACCTTTTGCAAAAAAAAACAAATTAATTTGTTCTCACCGCCGGTGACTTTAGTGCTAGAATTCTTAGCTTCTACATTAGCAAGCATTAACGCATACTCTTCCTTGAATACGTATCGGGCGGCAATCTCTCTCTAATATCATCAAACGAGATTAGCTCCCAGGCCCTAGTAAAAAGATTCTTCAGGGAAGTCGTAACGTTAAAGCCTCAGAATTCAGGTTACGAGTTCATCTGGGATCCGTCACCGGTCATCACCCACTTGGCTACGAGATATCCTCATGAGAGCCGTTCACTGGAATTAATATCCAGAAAACTGATGACTCTCCTGGCGCTCACAACGGCGCAAAGATTGCAAACTTTAGCGGCGATACACCTCTCCAACTTCGTTTTTGCCGATTCTCTAGTTATTAAAATCTCAGTTAAGCTTAAAACCTCCAGGATTGGAAAACCGCAGCCACTCCTAGTATTCAAATCATTCGTGAATCAACCAAGCCTTTGTGTTTACTCACTAACAAGGCTCTATTTGAAGTTCACTAAGGATCTACGCTCCAAAGATGCCAACTCATTGTTTATCGCTTTCCGGCCTCCGTATAACTCTATATCGGCACAGACATTAGGCCGCTGGATTAAGACGGAACTAGGAGCAGCCGGAGGTAATACTTCTATTTTTTCGACCCATTCTACACGGCATGCCTCAACCTCGTTTGCTACCAGCAGAGGTATTAATATAGAAGAAATCCGGTGTACAGCAGGATGGAGTAAATCTTCAGAAGTTTTTCGCCCGTTTTTACAATCGGCCGATAATCAGCAATCAGTCCTTCCAGTTGGCAATTCTCAATACTCAGGAGGTCTGTGATAATAGAACTCAGGTCCAGGTGTGAGTAAGTCAAAACATCTGTAATATTATTCTGGGAGAGAACAAATAAGGTATCATTCTCCCCTATCTACAAACCTGTACTTTAAATATCTACAATTATATCCATCCGGACGAGACAAGCATAATTGATTAATTGAACGAACTTACCGTGAAGTTCGATTCCAATTATGCGGTCTCGTCCGGATGGACAAATCCATCCACAACCACCCTTATTCAGATTTGTAGACTTTGAAAAATGAAAGATGGCAGCCCGCGCAGGCGCGGTGTAGTAGCGTAATGGCGGCACGCGCAGGCGCAGTGTAGTAGGATAAGGGCCGAAATTTTTAGATTCTTTGAATCCTGTTGAGGATAGCGCAGCGAAACGCTACTACAATTATATCCATCCACAATTATATCCATCCGGACGAGACCGCATAATTGGAATAGAACTTCACGGTAAGTTCGTTCAATTAATCAATTATGACTACGTTTACAGTAGTTTACACCATGCATTTAGGCCGCGGCCTATACAATAGATGTCCTTGTTTATTCTATAGTTTAAACAAAGACACCTATCGTATAGATCGCAGACTAAGCGCACGGTATAAACGTAGCCTATATATAAACAGCAAGTGACCCTTAGGGAAATGGCCTAAATTGGATCCGGTTACCTATTTAACATTTTTATATTAAAATAAGGTAGAACTAAAATAATTTATATTTGTTTTCTTGTAACAACATTTTGTTATTTAATCATTACGAAATAACTTTGAAAGATACAATTTTTACTAAGAAGTACATATCTACTATCCGATTTTTATTTCTATTATTTTTCTATTACGTTTTTGTTAATTTAATACAGTTTATTATAGAGAAGCAACTTATACCGTGATATGTACCAATTTACCCCACATATTGGGGCAAGTTAATTATAATGCAGTATGTTTCTATTTCATTTATTGCAAGGAAACTGTACAGTATACAGAACCATTACTGATATGAAAATGTAGAGAAAGGTTCTCTTTATCATATCAGTATATTTTAATTATAATAATTAATTGTTTAAAAAATCTGATGCCGAAATTGTGAAAACTGTGCCAACAGGTCCTAGTCTCTCCCACTTCACAGATTATCAAAAGCGAATCTGTTATACATCGAGTATGGTATATGTTTTCTGTTGAATTTAATTATTGGCCAAAATTATATATTCAGATCACTTAAGCCAACTTGGCTGTTAAAATATCATGATTAATTGGTACAATTATATTTGATTAATGATCTTAATTACATTATCTTTCTCAGCCCTCGAACGCGCTCTGCATTTCCGTAGAAATTATTGTCCCATTGTTATTGTAATCGACGCTATTATATAGCGGAAGTTATATAGTCTTTTGTTCGACTACAGTATGGTTGTCAATGTTTGAACTATTAAACACGTTGACCGTGAAATCTTTATCTTCTGGTAATAGTATCTTTAAAATCAAAATAAATTTTTGACAGGAAATTATCATAAATATCTAGAAGTTCTACAAAAAATATAAAACATATCTTTTCCTATTAATAGTAAATTTAAAGTGTGTAATATTTTTTAAGACTTTCACCGTTCGGATTCGGCGTTAAACTATAAGTTCCATATATCAGGGAATATATGGGACCTACAATTTATGGATCTCCCAGGCTGGGAGTTGGACATTAGGCTAACAATCTAACTCCGGAAAAAATCCATTGTTATAAAAAAATCATGAGAAGTAGGTTTGGGTTCACCGTAAACTGTAATGCCGCGAAAAAAGAAGAAGAATATTTCTTAAGATTTAGAAGACAGAAGATTTTTTAAACCTAAATTATTTGTTATATCTAAAATATTTGAAATAAAAAAAAATTATTTTAAAGATTTTAACCCTTACCGTACTAATATGGGTAACTAGTGACCGAGCGATTCCTGCTCGTGCAAGTTTCTCGCAAGCTCGGTCAACCCGGTGTTTGTTATTGCCGCGTAAAAAAAGTTTGTGTTGGGGGGGATCTGTGCGCGGTGGTGCGACCCCAACCGTCAATCTGCCTATGACTGACGTATAGTTTAAGGCGACGTGAGACACTAGTGACCCTTGTAAATATACGATGTTAGCTTTTTTGTGAAAATAAAAATTGTGTCAAAATCATTATAAGTATTCTATTTTCACTCTAAATTAATGTCTGAATGTTTGTTTTCATTAAACATTTTTTTTCTAAAAGAATTATTTATTTTTTAGATAAAATAGATAAAACTGAAGAGGCGAGTCACGCTTTTCTTTACATATTTATCTAAATGTGTATTAAAATTTACATTTTTTTAATGAAAAAATACATTATTTTACAACAAAATAAAAAAATGCGTATTTTAACTCGATTTTTTCTATATGTCCCTTACTGAAAATTATTCATATTCACGTGTTCAAATAATTCAAATTTTTGTAGAATACGAAGTTCTAGTATTTTTTTTTCATAACTTCATATCTAAACTATAAAACCCTGGAGTGATTTTTTTATATTAATTTATTATGAAAAGTTATAATTTTTTAAATCAAATGCCATTTTTTCCCAACTTACGAATCTTTCGCGGTAATTATAAATTATACTACATTTTATTATTTT
>NW_017299212.1:360198-372541 GCF_001594075.2 Trachymyrmex cornetzi
TGAAGAGGTGAAAAAACGAAGAGATTCTAGTGACCCTGGTTGGTATGGATGAGGCACCAAATTGTAGATGGGGTACGGTAAGGGTTAATATTGTTTAAATTAATTTTATTTTAGATATGATTGAGAGCCAAAAAACTTTCGATTTCAACACAATCATTCTGAAACACTAATAACCCCCTAAATTAGAATAGAAAGAAAGAAAGTAAGAAATTTATTGCGAAAAATATTACTCAGTGGTCGAGCTGGCTAAGACACTCTTCCCGGAAAGATGAGAGGTCCCAGGTTCGAATCCTGGCTGAGGTAATATTTTTCATAATAAGTTTCTTACTTTCTTCCTTTCTATTCTAATTTAGGGGAGTTATTAGCGTTTCAGAATGATTGTGTTGAAACTGAAAGTTTTTCGGCTCTCAATCATATTTGAAATAAAATTAATTTGATATAAGAATATATAACTAATTAAAAATTAATTTAATATAAGAATATATATTATTTGAAATATCCAAATTTCATCGTTCTTGGCTTTCTTTATCGTACTTGAATAAAAAAAATGTTTATTGCGCTATAGTAGTCTTTAAAAATTAAATAACTTTTATTGAAAATAAATATCAATGTGACAAATAATAAAATTTAGTTTTTACTGTGAAATAAAAAAATTCTTTAACCAATATGTTTTAAAAGAATGTTTCGTCTTTTTAAATCGTTTATCAGTGAAACAAGGAAATATGTCTTTCATATTTCTGTACGTAGTACGGATACGTACCGATTTGAAGTGAAAAGAAATGTTCACTCTCGGGACACTCCCTTGACAATCGCGAGTACAGTCTAGAAAAATATCAAAGATATCTTTTGAGAAGATCCGAGGCTTAGAAGGAAATCGTGCACGAGTGATCTCGTGAACTCGAGGACGCGATGTCGCCGTCGTCGTCACGGATTAAACCTCGTCGTGCGGGAGTGAAATCACCGGGCGCGAATCGAGCCATTAATACAGGGCAGATTAGTCGCGCTCTGCAGCTCGCGTGTATTCCAACCACGTTTTTCCGGTTATATGATCTTGGCCTGACTCTCGACCCGACTTTGTCATTACAGTGACAATGACAGATGCGGAAGCAGTGGCAGGCGGAATTGCTCAGCTACCATGCGACGTGAAACCGCCACTCTCGGGGGACAAGCTGCACCTAGTTATTTGGTATAAGGAGGAGGCAGATGCACCGATATACAGGTAAATTCTTCTTCTTTCATTTCTCTACCTTTCTCTCTTTCGCTCGGTCTTTCTTCTTATGTTGATCGCGTGCAATATCGTTCCTGCTTTTCGAATATAAAATCGCGTATAGTCGCGTGCTCATTATTATTACAACAGCGTTTGACGCTGTGAGTTATTTGCAGATTTCGCATTTTGATATCTAACTTTAGATGAAATTAGCATAAAGGATTTAAGTTTCCCATTTCTAAATATTTTTGCTGCATCGGTTATTTAAAAAAATTCTAAAATATTGCACTGGGTTTAATCAAATTTTTTTTATCCACATAAAGAAATAAAGGAAACATTAGTTGAACTGATGCATAACGAAAAGTATGATTTCCTATCTTGTTGTTTTCTCTGACAAAAGTAATTCGATCTAAAATTTTTACTGTATTTATTTTACTAATATGTTTACTTTTACATACATAAAAATTGCACTTTGTCAATTTTAGTTCTTAAGTCCTTAGTTTTATGTACGTATACAATGTATATATATGTACAATGCGCTTTATATACTAACTTAAATATCTAACACAATAGTTCTCTAGCACATATTTAACATAGCTATGCAGCACTTATGGTATGTGAAATGATAATGTCACGTATGATATATATATGAGACAAATTATAGGAATATGAGATGTACTACGACACACGTAGAATAGTAATTGAGAATCTCAAAATTATATTCCTTTTCATTTATCAGCATGTGGAAGTAATACGTATAAATTAGTATACGATTTTATACTCGCAGTGCTATTCTCTTACAGCATGAGCAAATTTCATTGTACATTTGGTATAACAAACATATAATTAAAAATGGAAATAATAAACACTAAGTATAAGAATATTCAAGCCTATGACGGTCAAAGCTAGATCTTTTTTGCCTAAACAATTCCCAGTGAATTATCTATATCCTATATATGTACATGTATATATATCATATTTTTGTGGTTATTCAAACTGCGCGAAATTTTTCCGGACTCTATCTAACGCAATTAAACTACTGCAATAATATCACAAGTTAAATTAAATTGACAATGTGCTGAAAAAAACCTTAAATAAATTTATTGCGAAAAATATTACCTCGGCCGGGACTTGAACCCGGACCTCTTGTAATCCGTACGAGCGTCCTAAGCTATTAAACCACTCAGGCCTTAGTAATATTCCTCGCAATAAACAGTATATGTAAGAACAATAACGCTTGTTGCAGGCAGCGTGTATAACCAATAATAAGATTTTATTCGGACCGACAAGAATTAAACACTAACAAGTAAACCTACGGAGGAGTCACTCACCGATTTCAATGAAACTTTGCATATTTGTAGAACTTTGAAAAATATTTGACACGTATTTTTTTTTATCTGCAATGGTCCACTCTGAAGGGTGGAAACTACCTCTTAAAGGTAAGGGATAGATTTAACATATTAGGTGCAATAAGTTGAAAATTTTAAAAAGTAAAATGAGTTAAGGGGTTTTTCGTGTCGCTGAAACTAAATCTTATGTCAAAAGTATGATATTCAAAATGGCTAACCCAATATGGCGTCCCGATACATTAAAATTTTTATTATTTTTTATCAAAATGAGTAAATTTTAAGAATTCTTGTCATCACAGAATTAAAATTTCCGATTTTTGGATCGATGATTTTAAATATGATGTTAAAGATATAAAATTCAAAATGGCGGTCTCAATATGGCAGCTGTATACGTTAAAATTTATAATTTTTGCAAAAAATGTGTTGATACAAGGTCCTCACCTTTCGGGATGCTTTTTTACAGTGAGTCCCCTTGCCTCTCACCTTTCGGGGTGCTTTTTTACAGTGAGTCCCCTTGCCTCTCACTTTTCGGGGTGCTTTTTTACAGTGAGTCCCCTTGGCTCTCACCTTTCGGGGTGCTTTTTTACAGTGAGTCCTCTTGCCTCTCACCTTTCGCACGTTAAGTTTATTCTTGAAAATTTTTGCAAATGTGATAATCTGTAAAGAAATGGTTCATGCATAAAGATTTTTTGGACCATGCACATCTAATTACCGTTGAAGTACTACACAAATTACAGATTGCCGCACATTTCTTAAAACAGTAATCAACAGGATTGTCAAATTCAGGAGGTTTTTCCGATATGTAATCACTTTTATACCAACCATATTTAATAAGATTTTTTAATCGAGGGGAAGAAAACTGGATATGGATTAGTGATTGGAGCTTAATAATATTATTACAGTGATGCAAATTTATGTCATGATTGTATAAAACAACTGTGTCCGAAAAATATCTGATAAAATTTTTCCAAGATCTGAAGAAGAATACATCAAGCGGTATCATTCCTGTTGTACCTGCAGGAATGTTTTCAATTTGGATCGATTTTTCTGATTTTGAAAATGATTCAAATAATTATGAATTTTGACCACTCCACGAGTCTAATAGCAACACACTTTTATCACTGGATGATGGGAGAAACACTTCCTGGAATCATGTTTTTACAAGAGCGGATGTTAATTTACCTGAATTTGAAGCGAATACAAGTACATTTTCAGCCTTAAACAAATTTTTTTGTACTCGCGGTCCAAATTTTCTATCTGTCTCTTGCAGTACAATTAATAAGGGCGATACTAAAACACTACTTGCAGAAATAATAGGCTGAATTGTGTAACTGTGAGTCATCGAATTTATAGATTGAGTCAGTGCTTCAACTTTTAATTCTCCTTTAAATTATAAAGTACGTCCGGTATGCATTTCTAAATTGAAACCTGATTGATCAGAATTCCAAACATTGCTTTCTCCAACTATTAAAATTTTTTCTTTTATATCTTGTACAAATGTCAATGCTTGTTTTTTAAGTTTATCTTTATCAGTTAATGTTTTTTGTGTTACAAATTTATTTATTTTTCTAGAAATAATTCTATGGTTTCGCTTGAATTCATGAACCCATTTTGTAGAAGCTGTAAATAGATTTGACGACAAACAGACGTCATCTCGTGCTTTTAAAGCTCATCTGCGAATGTCTATATCGTGAACTGTATCAAAGACTTTCCTACAGCTTCTCAAAATTAAGTTAAAACATATTCAGGAATGTAATATTTAGAAATTTTTTTTAATTTATCATATAGGGATCCATCATTCATGATTTGTTCTTCTCATCGATATAACTGTCGCTTGGATTTCAATTGTCTAAATCTTTGTTGCACTGTTTCAAATTTTAATTTCTTTTTTTCCCTGAATTCCAAAAGTTTATAACTTTTCTTTTGTACTCTTCATCTATTTCTTCATTTGGAGTTGCACAGAAATCAAAGTTCTCGTCGATATTAAAGTTATCGCCATCATCTTCAATTGAAATAGATTCCGGAATAGCATTTTTATTTTCAAAAGAAAGGGCAGAGTATGTTTCTACAAATAGAGAATCTTGACCCAGATAGCACACAAAATTCTATGAATATTCCATGTCCGTATCAATATTCTTTTCCGAGAATATTCATATTGAATATTTATAAAATATTCCTAAAACATTCAAAATTTAATTGAACATTTTGAATGTTCTAGGAATATTCTTTTCAGCAGAGGACACTGTACGCCTGTGCTGCGATCTGTGATTAATCAGAGTAAATTCTTCCTCATAGTCATGTGACCAGTTACGTGACCACGCGTCTCGATCTTGTATGTTTTCCGCCATCTTTGTCCTCAAGGAGACAGTTATAATTTCACATTCGTCCAAGAAATCATGATAATTTAATCCACTGAAGTAAAACATAAATCCAGAGGACACGAAGAAGAATTTTCTATGTGGAAGAAGTCTATCTAACAGAATTTTCTATGTTGATTCTCTATTCCATGTACTGTGTGTTTTATAGGTTTGTTTTACACTTTTTCTCGAATCTTAATATCTTGCACATAATTAACTAAATATTTGTAGTTTGTACTTTCGTTATCCCAAATCAGTATATAGTTGCATATCTAATAATATATTGTCTTCGAAAACATGTAGTAATCGAATATTATATGCATATGTATAATAGTAAATTGCATCTTTAATAAGACTTTCTATTTGAAAGTTGAAAGCTTTTTCATCTTCATTTATAACAGATTCTAAATTATATTGAGGTTGATCAAAGGCTATTGTTAAAAGCTTTAAAATATTTTTTGGATTCATGATGATGTTACAGAAAAAAAATAAATAAGAAATTAGAAAATTCAAATGATTTGGATAATAAACTAGTAAATTAACAATAAAATTACACGAGAGTGTCAACAACTCGACATGTGCCCAAAGATAAAAATAGTTGTAATATTTGAAAATAAAACAAAAGAACACGAATTTGGAAACAATTGCTGCAAAAGGTGTACAAGTCACATAGATGTAGTACGGATATAGACTGCTCATGAACAGGGCTCGGAAGCTTTCGTGCGCGATCTCGAGTCGCGCGCGGAATAGAGCACGAGTAAGTCGAACTCTCGCTGAAATGAGATAGCGCTCGAGGAAATTCGATGTTCGCCGATCGTGACCGATCTATGTTGACGATTTCAGCTACGTGACGTACCTACGATTTTTTTCAACTCTGTTGAAAAAACGTAAACATTAGACCGCTCCTATCTACAGTATACGTATGTGTCAGTGAAAACGGAAAACGTTTGTGTACGCCCGCCGCGTCTACTCATGATCGCACATGGCACGTAGAGAAAACTTTAAATTTCATACTTTTGACATAAGATTTAGTTTCAGCAACCCCAAAAAAACCCCTTGACCCATTTTACTTCTTCAAATTTTCAACTTATTGCACCTAATATGTTAAATCTATCCCTTACATTTAAGGGGTAGTTTCCACCCTTCAGAGTGGACCATTGCAGATTAAAAAAAATACGTGTCAAATATTTTTCAAAGTTCTATAAATAGGCAAAGTTTCATTGAAATCGGTGAGTGATATCTCCGTAGGTTTACTTGTAAGAATAAGAATATTCAAGCCTATGACGGTCAAAACTAGATCTTTTTTGTCTAAACAATTCCCAGTGAATTATCTATATCCTATATATGTACATGCATATATATCATATTTTTGTAGTTACTCAAGCTGCGCGCCGAAATTTTTCCGAACCCTATCTAACACAATTAAACTACTGCAATAATATCACAAGTCATTAAATTAAATTGACAATGTCTAGCTTTGTCTGTCATAGGCTTGAATATTCTTATACTTAGTGTTTAAATCCGTTAATAAATCAAACTAATCAAGACTCCTTACAAATCAAAGAATTGGAAAGAGTAGGAGTCGGGCGCAGAAGACGTCGCGCAAATAATACACTTATAAAGAATGAAACTTCTTTATTCACTAAACGCGCTTACATGTTTCGACTCATTTTTGAGCCTTCCTCAGAGCAAACACAAACTAACATATATAAACTAAAAGTTATCCTGTCATGGTGAGCTCCCCTACATCGAGAATTTAAATGCTGGGATTAACCAAAAAAGAAAAAGAAAGGAATACTGAAAAAGGGGAAATATTGAAAATGTCGAATTAGAAAATATGGAAACTAATTTATCAAAAAACTTTAAGAATATTTTCCATATTTTCTAATTCGACATTTTCAATATTTCCCCTTTTTCAGTATTCCTTTCTTTTTCTTTTTTGATTAATCCCAGCATTTAAATTCTCAATGTAGGGGAGCTCACCATGACAGGATAACTTTTAGTTTATATATGTTAGTTTGTGTTTGCTCTGAGGAAGGCTCAAAAAGTGAGCCGAAACACGTAAGCGCTGAATAAAGAAGTTTCATTCTTTATAAGTGTATTATTTGCGCGACGTCTTCTGCGCCCGACTCCTAGTGCCCTTACTCTTTCCAATTCTTAGTGTTTAATTCTTGTCGGTCCGAATAAAATCTTATTATTGGAAATAATAAATATTCTTCTTGAAACTTACGACGAAATTAGCTGTACATATATTACTCTTAAATTTGTAAATATATCTACGTATATCATGTAGTAAATATACATTAATAATGTGGATAATATAACAAATAATATAGTTTAATGAAATGTTTAAACGGTCTTTACTGTTTGAACTACAAAGTTATACGAAATAATTTCATAATAAAACAATTTAGTGTATGGTACCCGAAGAATGGCATAAATAATATTGTTGGCAAGTTAATTGCAACAGTAATTATTTTGGAATGAAATTTATCAATTTCTTGAGACGCGGGGCTCTGATTATACGCGGGATATACTCGAGTCAGTTGAGAAAACGAACTTCTTCCGTTTGTTCCGCGTTGGACTTAATTCGCGCAAATGGAAATGCCTCTCAAACAGAAAGACAGGCATAATTTACATTCCGCGCCGCGAAAGTGACATATCAGAGGACTGCAGGAAAATCGTTCGATGTTCTAGTTAGGACCCTTCGACGTTCATTAAATCAAAGTGAATTGCATCTAAGAGATATGTTAATTGACTGACCATTAATGTGGTCGTCGGTCAAATAAACGACGTAAACGATCCTGGCAATATAATCATTGTTAATAGTATTGCTGTCGAATTGTATTTATAGTTAGGTCTAATTAGATTTGATTACATATTATTCGTACATGATACATGAATCTCAAGCAAAGAAATACTTTTAAGCCAGTGCAGTGCGATGAATTCTATATATAACTTTTGGCTTTGATTTCAACTATACTGTTGCTATTATTATATTTATTTCATATGTAAATAACGCCTTTCCGATTACAGTAATTTAATAATTTTAAATCATTCGATATGTATGCAGAATTTATTTTCATGTTTGTATAAAAATATTTCCACTGTACAATATTTTTATTAAATTCTGCATATCGGCTCTGCGTAGCGATTTATTATATGAATTTTGACATTCCATATAATTTTTAAAAAGTCTCAAAAATTCTCTCTTTAAAATGCATTTTATGATATTCTTTTAATTACAAAAGCATGTTATCATTTCTACACACTATTTTACAAAAATATTTAAATTAAAATTTATACGGTACATTATTCTTTTATGTTTCCAATGTTTTTTTTAACATTTCTATAAATTTATCTATAGATTTTTTCAATAAGATTACTATTAGAAAACACGTAAGATTAATTTATTACGAATTTATTAAATAGATAAAATAATTGATGAAAATATGATAATGATAACGCGAGATGAAAATGGATATCCTATAGACGTTTAATCCACTTCTATCTTATATGTTGAACCTCTTTTCTGAGAACTGCCGGCGCATTATAGGAGATTGTTTTCATTGAAATGAAAAAACTTTCCTGTTAAGCGTCTTACGTCTGTAATTCGCTGAAGAGTTCTCTCTCGACAGCTCGATATTAGTTTGCTGAGGTACGTCAAAAAAAAAAATTAACGTATGCCAATTGTACTTGGAGAATTAATTAATCCGCGACGCCATTACAGTTGCAATTTCGACTGCGATTCCGCCATTGGGGAATTTTAGTGCTACCGCGTATATCTCGTAACGAAGCGCAATTGCCGTAGGAAATACGACTGCAAATCCTCGCGTCTGAATTTTTCGAGCCGGCTTAACCGCGCGATTAACTTACGCAGAAATTCGCTCGATGGATGCATGCATTGCGACTAGCGAGAGCGAGAGCGAGAGAGAGAGAGAGAGAGAGAGAGAGAGAGAGAGAGAGAGAGAGAGAGAGAGAGAGAGAGAGAGAGAGAGAGAGAGCATAACATACATGCACGTACAGTATACCCTTCTCTCGAGCACAGACGGGGCATTGCTTAACGCATGCGTGTTTTGCTATGACTGACACAATTAATTTGTAAATTACACGGTCCGGAACGTAATCAACCGGTACTGCTAACTTCGCTGGTGGATTGTCGGCTTATTATATTTACTGGTGAATTTACGCATCGCGTTTGAAGTTTGCGAACCGGATGTGTTCGCGTTTTCGGAGGAAAATAGCGCATGGCTCGTTTGCCCCGTTTCGTTGCTTTAGTTCAGTTATTAACTAAATGGCAGAGTAATGCATTAAGCATGCTAGATAGCCAAAATTATCCCGTTACAGCACGCATACAACGCTCGATCTTGATAATGTATTCGTTGCTTGGCAACCGATTCGCACAATCGATGCGTCTGCACAAAATCACGCGCATGAGAATTAATACGCGGCGAAGAAGGGATCGCAATTATTACGTAATTTGGTTAAACCGCTGCGTTTGCTTGTATAAGGTAATAAATCCGAGAGGGTCGAACGGTGTGTAATAAATAAATGAATTTAAATCTACACTCTAAAAAATATTGATGTTAATCAATTGGATTTAACACCTCTGGTGTAGATCTAATATCCATGTGGTGTATATAATTCTCACTGTGTTGGTACTAATATTAACAGTACACATTAAATTATAGTTCAAATCAAACAACTTGATACGCTTACGGTCTAAAAAATAGCAGTGTAAATTTAACATCATGTGGTACTGATATAAACATCAGGGATTTAAAGTCCCCACCATGTTAGTGTTAATATTAACACTATAAGCGCATCAAGTTGTTTAAGCTACAATTTAATGTGTACTCTGGTTGGAATGGAAAAAGAAGCGAAAAAGAGAGAAAGAACGTGAAAAGAGTTAATCTCATTCAAATCGAGGCGGTTTCTCGATTGCAGAGAAAACCTCGGATTAAGGCACGTATCTTCGCTCTCTTCAAACGGCGCCCATCTGATTCTTTTATTTCGCAAGTAGATATCGCAGTTTATGCATAGAAACGAGGCGAAGCCAGGATATCCCATATTTTCCTCGCATGGAGGATCGCAACCCAACCCCGTGATACACTTACATTAGTGTACGTCTGTCCCTGCGCCCACGCCCGCGCCCCGAGTGTTCCCCCTAGGGTGGTCCATATAGCGAATTGACTGCTGCCCTTTATTCCTCTCTGTCTTCCTCCACATCCCAGCATCCCTCCTTCTTCTCTTTCTGCACCACGTCCTCTCTCTCACCTCAGTCTCTTTTCCTCTCGCGAGTACGTCTCTTCGGGCGACTCTGATATATGAATTGTGGTCCGAGCTTAAAGATATCCCAGAATGAAATTATGGATACGATATTATTTCTTTTGGCACGCACCACGCGCAGAGCCGTGTATCTATCGCGTTATCCCCCTGGCACTTTCGCGGTTTTATTAAGTTAAAAGTCTTCCCTGACTTATGACGAAGTACTCTGTCGCGCCGCGGTAGCCTTGTTTTTGGATACACCCTCCATACAAATCTTCGTGCCAATTGATTTATCTTCGTCTATTTCTTCGACTTGGCACGAAAACTTGTCATCGTCCTTACGATAAACGAAATAGATATAAAAGCGGCTCTAGACGATATGGCCATATGTACGCCAACATTAGCAAGTGGTACACTGCTAAAATTTATATATATATAATGTCAAATTATATAACCAATTAGAGTTATTAGGTGTACAACTTTGCTTCCGCCGTTTTCCTATAGATGGCTTTAGCGGTAAGTGGTGGTCGAAATAAATAGACCATAGACGTCATACAATAAACTTGGGCATCTGTCAACATAACCCCATAGAAACGTTAGTCGATTTGTGTCTGCATCATAAAGTTATTCTCGATTGAAAATGTCAGTTTACGAGCCAAATTCTCGTCATTTGCGGGAGGTTTTAATTTTCTGCTTCAATATGAAAAAATCTGCGGCTGAGGCTCATCGAATGCTCTCAAATACTTATGGTGAGGCCGCTATTAGTGAAAGAACGTGTCGTGAGTGGTTCCAACGCTTCAAGAACGGTGATTTTGACGTCGAAGACCGGCATAGCGGTGGAAGAGAGAAGGTTTTTGAAGATGTCAAATTGAAGACATTACTTGATCAAGACTCGTATCAAAATCAAGAAGAATTGGCACGATCATTGGGAGTGACTCAACAAGCCATTTCAAAACGTCAAAGCCATGAGAATGATTCAGAAGCAAGGAAATTGGGTGCCGTACGAGTTGAAGCCGAGAGATGTTGAACGGCGTTTGTTTGCTTGTGAACAGCTACTTGAAAGGCAAAGACGGAATGGATTTCTGTATCGCATTGTGACTGGGGACGAAAAATGGGTTCATTACGATAACCCCAAGCGCAGAAAATCATGGGGAGTTCCCGGCCATGCTTCCACGTCGACGGCCAAATCGAATATTCACGGCTCCAAGGTCATCCTCTGTATTTGGTGGGATCAGCTTGGCGTAGTGTATTATCGCTGTCGAGGAAATGGGTGTCTAGGTTAAATTTTACCAAATAAAAAGTAAAACTGAAGTGATACTATCTTTATTATTTACTTAATCTAAATAATACCATCTTTAATTTTTATGCAATGAAACCTAAGTATACGTATATTTATTGAAGAATCTTCCTATTCTCCAATCCAAATGGTTTAAATTCCTCTTAAATAAAATTATTATATCACAATTCATTCAAAGACATTTCCTCTTCCAACTAAAGTAGTGTTTATTTAACTTTCCCTCAAAACGTTATACAAAACATTATCACAAACTTGCGTTACCTTGCTCAATTTAAGTGTTACCATAAAAAATTAAAGAATTAACCGTATAAAATGAAAAAATTTAATTTAAATAGAAAAATTTTTCATGTAAAAACACTTGGCGCTACTAGTAATAATAACATGGTAGTATATAGTAGTAAAGCATGAATGCAAATAAGAAGGATAAGAATATAATACTTAGAAAAATAATATAAATAAGAAGCACATTAATAAAAAAAGTCAGAATCATATTAAGAAATATGAATATTTCGAAAAATAAAAAAAATAAAAACCATCCCCAATGAGAGTTAATATATCTAGCATGTGTATATATGATTAATTCTAATGATATATATCATGTGTATAAAAGATTTTTCTATGGAATTTTAAAATTATATACAAATTTACCTTTTTAAAAAAAAGGTAAAAAAAGCGCTAAGCGTTGATGAAACTGGCCCAAATGGTGCTTCTCGTAAAGAATCACCATTTGGGCCAGTTTCACCAACGCCAATTACTTAATCGGCCGTGAAACTGACCAGTTTCACCAATGCCAATTACTTAATCAGCCGTGAAACTGATAACTAATCACGTTTGCTGTTTAGTAGAACTAATGATATGTATCATT
>NW_017299212.1:376361-377780 GCF_001594075.2 Trachymyrmex cornetzi
CTCTTCGGTTCGCGTAAAGGAGGCACGGCAGTGTCGCTACGCTTTGGCTTAGCGCCGAGACACTACCAGTGTCTCCAGATGAGCTGTTAAAACCGACTGAAACAATCACAGGCGATCGGTATCGAACGCAATTGATGCCGAGCATTGAAGGACAAACGGCCGCAATACAACGAGAGACACGATAAAGCGATTTTGCAGCATGGCAATGCTTGACCTATGTTGCAAAAGTGGTCAAGACATACTTGGAAACGTTGAAATGGAAAGTCCTACATTAGCCGTATTCTCCAGACGTTGCTCCCTCTGACTATCACTTGTTTCGATCAATGGCACACGGCTGATCAGCACTTCCGGTCTTATGAAGAAGTAAAAAATTAGGTCGATTCGTGGATCACCTAAAAAAATAACCAGTTTTTTCGACGGGGGATTCGTACGCTGCCCGAAAGATTTTTACAATAAAGCCTCGAATTTCGGAAAAAACAACGGCGGAAGCAAAGTTATACACCTAATATTTTTAATTATTTCTATAGATCACCACTATTCTTATCTGATATGTCGTTATTTGACTAAATAATAAAGTTAAAAATTTGATTTAAGAAAATGTATTAAAATTTACTCAAATTTAGTTTAAATCCCTTATAAAAATTTTTCACCGTTTTTAAACCGTTTTTAACTCGCGCGAACGGTTAATTTGATTGGTGAAAACGTGCATTTTACTCAAGTGCATTTTAGTCAGTGAGTATGACTCCGTTTTTAGGACGTACACAGGAACTTTTCCGTAAAAATGAGTGGTTAAAATGGATTGCACTCATGCAGGACACGAGTATATCTGAGTGGTAAAAACGTATACATTACGAATATTTTTGAGTGGTAAAAACGTAAATTTAAGTGAAAAAAATTATACGAGTGCAAAATACTCATTTAGCACTCGTCACTCACATTGCACGTTTTCACCACTCGAAATTATTCGTCGTAAGGCATAACCGATAGCACGAGAAAATCAGATCCGCTCCTGTCGAGATTCGAACCGAGGCCTGGTCTCCAAGTCTACTCTACGAGGCTGCCACTTTTCCACTTAGCCACACAACTCCTATGTCGATATTCGCTTACTTATGTACATTTTATATGAAAGATTATAATTATTATATAGTACACTATTAGAAATGTAACCACGAGCTTCCTTTACATGTAAATAAAGCTTGTGGTTATGAACGAAATTAAAAGTAATGAATGATTTAACTGAAAATTAAGTTACAGTAGTTACTTACCAGGTATGTAAATATGAAACCGGAATTTATCAATAGATGACCATAGCTGTTAATGTAGTTGCCGTCAGATCGCGTCATTGACGCCATTTCCTTGTTCTGACATCTGACAAAGATTTTCAACTCACAACAATACAAGTTTCATACAACAGTATAG
>NW_017299212.1:388380-389446 GCF_001594075.2 Trachymyrmex cornetzi
TACGAAAATGGCTAGATGACTGGTTTGGCTCAAAAGAGCAACAATTTTTTTGGCGTGGCATCCACAAATTGTCAGACAGGTGGGAAAAATGTATAGCTAGCGATGGGCAATACTTCGAATAAAATATTTTTTATCATTTTCATGCAATAACGTGTATTTTTTATATATATATTAAAAAAATCCGGTTTCATATTTACATACCTAGTAAATGTAATGAACGTGTACACTAAATTTATGAAATTTAATGTACTTTTAATGAAATTTTACGAAAAGTACATTAAATTTCATAAATTTTCATGAAAAATACATTAAATTGTATGTATATGTACACAAATATACTTTTTTGTTATAAATACATTAAATTTGATGTAATGTCAAGAAATTAATTTCAAATTGTGTAACTTAAAATGTAATGAAATTTAAGAACATTTCTAACGGTGTAATTATATTTAATACATTGCGTATGAGTTATATACATATATGTAATGTTATATATATCCAGATATATATATATAAACACACACACACACATATACATACATATACACACACACCTCAAAAAGACATTAGACATTAACATTTTACATATTTTGATTTTGAATGATTAATCAATTGATTTAATTCATTATTCTGTGCATAAAAATATTAAAGTACAACTGTTAAAAATATTTCATGAAACATTTATACCTGAATAAAATGTAATATATCTCATAAACTAATATTTTGACAAGTCTATCTTAATACTTTTTCATGCAGAGAATTAGGAAGATCATTTCAAATTAAACAACTTTTTTCTAAATATATTTTATATTTAATGTGATTATCCTAATCCCAAAAATAATTAAGGGACGTGATAGATTAAATTAGAACTCTGATGTGTATGTACACGCATGCACGCACACACACACACACACACACACACACACACACACGCGCGCACACAACACGCGCGCGCATGAATATATTACATTATATATAACCATTGATAAATTAATTGTCAAAATAAAAATAAAATTCATACAATAATAATTCATTATTATTATTAATTTATTAATATACATATATA
>NW_017299212.1:389575-417739 GCF_001594075.2 Trachymyrmex cornetzi
CTCACTCATCAGCTGAAAACGGACAATCCACTCAAAAATATACACAGCGAAAAAACGAGTATTGAAAACGGACGATTCACTCAAAAATGTTCGCTTATACGTTTGTCGTTCATCAGCGGAAAAACGAGTATTGAAAACGGACGATTCACTCAAAAATGTTCGCTTATACGTTTGTCGTTCATCAGCGGAAAAACGAGTATTGAAAACGGACGATTCACTCAAAAATGTTCGCTTATACGTTTGTCGTTCATCAGCGGAAAAACGAGTATTGAAAACGGACGATTCACTCAAAAATGTTCGCTTATACGTTTGTCGTTCATCAGCGGAAAAACGAGTATTGAAAACGGACAATCTCCTCAAAAATACTCATTGTGTACTCGTGTATACTCACTATCGTTCCTTCATGATACACTGCGAGGGTTTGCGAGTGCAAGAAACGAGCAAGAACGGGTTAAAAACGGGCTAAAAACGGGCTAAAGACGGGCTAAAGACGGGTTAAAAACGGGCCAAAATCGGTCCATATGAGGTCTAAGAACAGTGAAAAATTTTTTTAAGGGATGCATTTACTAAGTGCATACGTTGAATAAACGATGTTTACTTTGAAATTAATCACAAAAATGAATTAATTTACATTTTGACACACGTGGAAATTAAAAATGATAAAATGTTATTTAATTTAAGGGATTGGATTACCATTACTCCTTTTATATCTAACAGTGTGTTACACATGCATACGACGTGCTATATAATGATCCATATGAATGTAGACTAATATTTAACAAATATGCAGAAAATGTTGGCGTATTGGCGTACATTGGTCATGACATCTGGAGCCGCCTTAAGTTATAGCATACACACCATATGTCATACTAACGATATATCTTAATGATATATCCTAAAATTATTAGCTACTGTACCTCAACTACGATAATTTGATTGGTATTATCTCTTTTGACAATTTTTTTATTTTTTAATTATCACATTAAAAGCCAAATCTTAAAATTGAGCTTTATTGGACCGATTTCATTCATCTAAAAAAATATTTCGTGCAACACTTTTTACAATTCAACAAATCAAGAATTGACTGACGAATCTACAAATGTGAAGAATTTTGACAATTTTTTATAAGACTGTAATAGAATGTTCTTACGAAAAGTCGTATCTTGTAACGAGTTTTTATTCTAAAGTATGATTTATTTCTAAAGTATGATTGTGGTCGACCCCTTCTTGGCAAGTAAATAGGGAAGATTACCGATAATAGTCAAAGCGATGTTGACAAAGGAAATGCAAAAGCGTGACACGTTCTATACGTGATGTGCAACTCTCATCTGTTTGCAATGTCCTTTGTACTTGCATGTCCAACATACGATTGCTCTATTCGTTGCTATTGAAACATCTACACGAGAGATAAACGTTTGTAAACGATGTCGAATAATAATGTCGTGATTAATTGATAGATTGCAATTGTTACACATTATATCTTATATTAAATAATCTCCATTTTATGTTTATTGGATTAAAACAATTTCTATACGACACGCGATAAATTTAATATTCTAAATAGGCAATAAAACTAAAAATATTTGTGGCTGTTTTTAACACATATGTTGTAACCTCTTTTGCCACATCTTCCTTTTATTGTGCCGCAATTGGTTTTCGAAATTCGATAAAAATAATTCTTTGAAGTAACAATAATTCCAATAATAACCGAAATTAATTTAACGCTGCTCTAGATGTGTGTGAAATTGAAGATAAAACCGATAATAACGTATAGATATACTTCATTAACGAATATATCCTGTATATATGTCTTACATATGTCTAATTACGTCGCCCGGTGTCCCTTTTGATTAACGTTATTTATCGCTTGATCGTTTAGCAAAAGCCGGGTAAGGTGCTCCAGAAAATCGAAGACGCAGAAAATCGTTCGGACAAGCGAAAGCGTTCACACGCTCGGCTGACGATTTAACTCGCCTTGGCGAACCGGCGCGAGTTATATAAGTACGAACGTCCTCCAAGGACCGGTTTCAGAAAACTACTCAGCACATATATCGCTCTGTGCGGCTTCTCTTTCTCCGATTCGGGATGCACCCGCACCTGAGCAGGTGCAATTTTGTGAGCGAGCAACATTCGTCACACCTTGAATAAAATCAATTCCTTTCATATTTGAGATCCATATTTATATACAACATATACAACATACATGTTTTTGTTATGCCAATTCTTTCCAGGATAAAAAATACGTGCAAAAACATTTATAAATATTGTTTTATTTTCTCAGCGAAACGCAATTAACATTTCTTAAAATTTCAATAAAAATTGATCTTTCCAAAGAAAAATAGCTTTAAGTCTTTTTTTTAAATACACAATTTAAATTGAACATGTAAAGTATAATAAACAAATAACAATTTTTATTCTGACACTCATTTTATTATTTGATTTTTACTCGATATTTTTACAGATCTTCACTTTTTGTTTTTTGAATTTTGTCGTAATCTTATACTCATAGCTGTCAGTTTTACTTGTTTTCATAACGATCATCTAATTATCCAACCATGATGAGAAATTTTAATTGTGCATCTGATTAGTGATTCAACATGTACCTGCAGGGAGTGTAGGATTATCTCTAGAACCTTTTCTTTTTTTTACTGAAAACGGGTCCAAATACAACCAAAGCATCTGTAATGCTTAATTAAAATATATTAAAAATCAGAAACAGAATATTAATAAGACTAAATATAATAATATAAACAGATTATATTTTAATGATATAATAATATTATTATCATTAAAATAAAAGATCTTAATAATATGAAACGAAAAATATTAAAATATTTATTAATGTAGAAAATATTTTAATCCGTTAATATTCAGTTAATATTCTGTTAATCGTTTAGCTTGTAGGTTCACTTTTTCAGTTTAAATTTTTTGGGGGATTAGAGAACTAATTAGATATCGCACAAGACTTTTATGCACGTTTACAATATGACAACGTTGATTATTCAAAATCCCAAAGAAAATATGACCACTGATATGCAGACAATGTCGACCACAGCACGTTTAAAAGTTCCGCGATAACAGAATGCCATGGCGTTCAACTGACGCTATGGTATAATAACGCTGACAGAATTACAGAAACTGCTGTGAGATGTACCCAGAACTGTACCTTGCATTAGAAGCGTATACGTTCGAGAAGATAAGGAAATTATAACGGTTAATTATTACCTCGAGTAGGTACATCGCATTCGCTTTAGACCTTCTTGTGTTGCGAATCTAATTCAGGAGAATTAAAGGAATGAATTAGCAGCAATTATTTACTTTTAATTAACATTGTTTCAACTATTTTTTTCAAACTTAATATGTAATATATTTTTGGAATATCAAGTTCTGTTTTAACGATAAATGATTTGAGTGTTTTCAAAAAAAGATTAGCTATCAGAAGATTATCACATATCGTAACATTTTAATAGTCGATAACATGAAATATGTTGACATAATTATGTCTCGAATTAAAATTCTTAAAAATAAAAACTAAGAGCTATCTTTTAAGTATATAGATATTAAGATTTTGTTATTCAATTGAACTCTGAAAATTTAGTTCACAACTTGCAAGAATTTATTGAAGCTGAAAATTATTGATAATATTTTAATAAAGAAGAAATTCAAAAATATCTTTAATTAAAATTAGAGATCTAGGGCATCCCTGTATGCACATTGTACGAGAAATAATAGTGCTTTATTCGAGGAAAAATTACTGTTAAATATATACGCCGGGTTCAAGATTCATCGAAAATTTTGCTCAAGCATAATAATGAGTTCTGAAAAGTTACCGAGGAATTTCATTATGGCCCCGATCCGTCGCAAATTTCTTTGGAAAATTTCTTTGTAGCAACGACGCCGCATAAATTCAGTTAGCTTCGTTTCTGTTCGCCTCTCGCCGATAGAAATTCTGCGAGGGCAGCGCGCTGGCGTAAAAGGACCAACATTAGAGGGTAAAGTGCTACGAGAATCCTGCGTGACTCTGTACTTTTCTTTAGTAACTGCGCCACGTCGAGGCATTTTTCTCGATTGACCGTCTCGTGAGAGTTTAATAGGGGCAATATAAAAGTTTCTCTCTATACGTCCGCCTGTCCGAGAAACACGATGACGCGCATTAGTGAGTATTGAAGGAAAAAGAAGGGAAAATAGGAGACACGAGAGCTTTTCTTATTTAGCTTTTTATAGGCAAACTTCCAATCGTTCTTTAACGCGAAATCATAAATACATTGTAAATACTGTACGTGAGGCAATCGCTGCTGCTAATCATTTTGCATTTCATCTGTATAATACGAGTATACATGTTATCTTGTCATGATAATTCCAACAAGTTCAATAAAATCTAATCATCCATATATATATTCTCCACCTCCTCTTAATGATAAAGGTAGTATGTAATGGCGCAGATGATACATCATTATATAAATTCTAACTTTAAAATATCTTAAAATATCCAAACAAATTATACATTATTGACTTTAAACGATTCATAATAAAGTATATATTCCGAAATAAATGCATCATCTAATAAAATTTTAAATAAATTATATAGAAGGTATATCAGATCACAATTTAACGAACCCAGTTAAGATGTTTAGAATAGTTTTATTGATTTTCAAAAAATATATTATTTAAGAAAAGATTCGACTTGGTTTGGTCCTCTCCTCAGCCATAAATTAATAACCCTAAAAAAAAACATACATATTCCTCAGACGCATGGAAAATAAATTCAAAATTAAAATAGTGAAATTTGAATATTACCCCCACGCATTATCCGACCAGTGTATATAAATACAATAGTATAAAATTTTAAATATGTAAAATTTTCTATGCGTTTAGGAAACATGTATGTTTTTTGGGGATTATTAATTTATGACTGAAGAGGACTAAGTCAAGTCAAAACGTTCCATAAATAATATATCTTTTGAAAATCAATAAAACTGTTCTAAACATTTTAATTGGGCTCGTTCAATTGTGACTTGGTATATCTATTTAATTTATTTATTGTGCCTATTATACAAGCGAAAAATTTTTAATTTTATACTATAATAAAATTTTTATTTAATTTTTGTTGCAGCTTCGACACGAGAGGGAGGGATAGTCCGGATCAAGGGAATCACTGGCAAGATCATAGTTTAGAAGGACGCGCGTTCTTTAAGCACTCCGAAACTCCAGCGAAACTCACTCTGGAAAAGGTCCGGGAGAGCGACGCAGCTGTTTACAGATGCAGAGTCGACTTCAAGCAGTCGCCGACGCGCAACAGCAAAGTCAATCTAACGGTCATCAGTGAGTTCCTAAACGATATTCCCGCATTGACCTGAATATAAGATGTGCTTGACAATAAAGGGAAGCGAGGCACGTCCCTTTGTAACTTTCTCAGAACCGCGGCGCGTTCCTTTGAATACGTATTACTCCTTATTTCCACGTATATCTGATAATTCTGATAACGAGCTATCTAAATAAGCAATCTAAAAACATTTAGAAAATCATGTATCGAAAAACAATATTCAATAACATATGGAAAGGGTATTCTTGATTTTTTCGTAAACAATAGCTGTATATTGCATACGCCAATTTAAACTTTCAGTCTGTTCTTAAAGACTGAAATTGCACAATAACCATAAAACAAATTATCATTTTTAAAAATAGCTGGATAAATTCAGAAATTAAAAAATTCAATATCAAGAAATTTCAAATTGTGACAGAACATGAAGTAAATTTATCAATTATATTATCAAATATATTATAGGAAACCAAAGTCTTCCCTTTGTGCCTTTTATAATCGATTAAATCTATAATTCATCGTTGAAAATTCTTGATAATTGAATTCCGAAGCATGAAATTATATGACACACCCCGAAGTTATATTGATTAATTTGATATTTGCGATCACCGTGTCGTATCTAATGCAATAGACACCGTTATCATCAAAATAGCCAGTATCCTCGCACACGTTTTCAAAACAGTGCACCGGCTGCATTTAACTTTTTCTTTGCATTGCGTTGGAGTAACGTTTCCTTTAATGGAAGAACGGTTACGTGACTATGGCTGATAATACCGAGCTCTTTAGTTCTATACCGGTACATTAAAATTTATTTTTTATCTTCGGAATAATACCCTCCTTAATGGTAGAGGCGGTACGTGATGGCGCAGACTGATACGTCGTCGTGCAAATTGATTCACCTTGTGTTTCACATTGATGCGAATATTAACATTAGTGATATCGCGAATTTTTTTACGCATGAGATTAGTGCTAATTATAATATACATTTACAAGAATGTAAGTTGAGATTTCGATCGGAAAAAATAAATATAGTATACGAAAAAAATTCTAATTCTATACACGGACGATTCATTTCTCAAGTCAAAAAAAATCTTTAAAAGTATAATTTAATATCTCTAAAATATCTGCATATCATTGTTTTAATTAAAGGAGTCTATAAAAACTTATTAGTTTTTTTTGTTAATTTGTAATTTATCATCTGCATATCTATTTTATTGTTTGAGTTTTTCTTTCTTTTTTTGTAATACAATATAAAATCTTTTTATATTATAAAAAAAGGCATAGTTCATATGGCATAGTTTTATCTGAATTTTTGTCTATAGATGGTACTATTACGAAAATGAGATAAGAGTGAAATTGATAACAATAATTACCGCCATTCTCTCGACTTCATTAACACTTTGCGTGATAACAAGGTATCTGTACGCCGCGCATACTTGCAGTTTTTGCGGCTGACGTACATTTACGTTAGAATTTTTCACGATCTTTATTTAATTCAGATTAAAATTGCCATTTTGAATTCAGAGATTTTCGTTTTAGATTTAAATTCAGCAGTTTAAAAATATTCCATGGAACAGCTTTCATGTGTCAGTTTTATGACAACTTTACTAAAAGCATTTTTTGTACGTATAACGCACTTTTTTAACGTATTAATTACATTTCCAAAAATTTTCTCCTTTGATCCTTTTTACGGATCTTATTTACGTTAAATGGAGATTTGTTAACATCGCCGTAAAGTAACTGTAGTAGCGTTTTATCTTCTCAGGTGATATTATAGGATTGATACATCGTTGCGCAAATTGATTCGTTCTCCCTCCTCCCTCCAGTCACTGTGTTCGCGTTGTCGCAGACATTCTAAATAAGAAGAAAAATGAAGAACTTCTTAACGTGAAAATTATTACAGTACCGCCGGAGCAGCTTAGCATATTGGACGAAGACGGAAGGTCTCATATTCCCCATTACATCCTTGGCCCGTACAGCGAAGGAGCATCTCTCAATATCACGTGTGTCGCCGCCGGTGGTAAGTGCATGACACGTCGATGCACTTCCAGTACGTTCGCCTTCTATAACGTTCAGGCGTTATGTCGTTGCCTCGACTTACAGTACTTGAGTTACGTAAAATAAATGTGGCTCAATTTCTTTGACATTCCAGACAAATGTGTTATATGTGGTGTCACGTTTTGAATTTCGAACAAGAAGTAACGCCTTCGGAGGTAAAACATAGTATAAATATCGAATATGGAGTAGTCAGTAAAAATAAAAAGTGAAGTTTTTTGGTACTAATAGGAAATTTAATAAACATTTTTTAATTTATTTGACTGTGAATATCTATAGTATTTTACAAAGTTTTTTAAAATCAATTTGCAACATTTAGGGGAGACCGGGTCTCGTTGGCACAGCTTTCACAGTTTTAAGTATTAAGTCCTTTAAATGACTGATTGTTATGATTAAATTATGCTAATACGATAGAAAGAATCTTTTTCTACATTTTCATGCTAGGAACGATCCTGTATAGTGTATAGTTTCTTTGTAGTAAGTGAAATACGAACACGCTGCATTGCAGCCAGCTTGCCCCGATAATGGGGTAAATTAGTACATGTCACGGGTTAAGTTGCCCATATATACAAATAGTCAACACTAAATGTCTTTGTTACTCATTGAAGTTAACTGTCAAAAAAGACAGTATAATACTTACGTTGATTTGTGTTGTTAAATAGAAAGCACTCAAAAATATGAATTATGCTCAGATATTAAGACAATTCAATGTATAGAAAAAATTAACCACAAATCTGACCGTGAAAATAAGTAGGTTATGTTCATTGTAGTCATCGTAACAACAACTACGTTACTACATTCGTTTTCTCATAAGAAATATATACAAAGTATTTACCATTTTCTCTGCTTTTATCACATGCATATTTATACACGGTAGTCATGTCACGACACGTCTCACGTGCGCACGATAACAGCATGCTAACCTATGCTGACATTGCGTCAGTTGCGTTAAATATAAGCCAACGTACCCCATCTCTACGTACATTTGATTTTAATGATTTTATTATAACAAATTACTGTTATTACTTGAAATAACATGCCACAATGAAAACTTTTCTTTTAACTGATAATACGTCATTTAGATTTATTTTCTCAAGCTGAGAAACATTAATACGAAATATTGAAAAGCTCGAAAATCTACTTGATTCTCCGTGAATTAGATTTTTCTCTTTTTTTATTATAATACTTATTTGATATAAATGAGACTTAAGGAAAAGTATCTATGTTATGAAAGAGATATTTTGCAGTAACTCTTCCATTGTTTCTTTCGCCACAAATATATGTATAAACGGAACGCAATGCCAACTTACCTCTTGTGCCAACGAGACCCGGTCTCCCCTACTACTTATTTTAATCTGTTGCTAAAGTCCGTTTTTATTTTAGTAATATTTGTGTATTTCTTATATATATTTTATTTTTAATTAAATTTTCTTTAATTAAAAAATAATAATTTTTACGTTATTTTTTAATGAAATATTTTTTCAATATTTTGTTAAAACTTTTTTTTTTAATAAAACACAATGTACACAAAATTATTTGTTACTCATATTTATCAAATTAACTTTTTACAATACTTTTTACAATAGAAAACTTAAAATTTTACAAAATGAATCATTTATTGTAACGATTTTATAGTAGAAAAGACATAGTTTTGTATATTATCAAAAAGTAAAATATTTTATTTTTTACATTTAAAAAAATTAAACTGAAATATTACAAAGTGGTATACCTTTCCTGCTCTATATTATAATTAATAAAAATATTATCTTTGTATACTAAAAAATGTAATAATAAACATGGTGTGTTTTAATTATATATATATATTTCTTTCTCAAATTTGAAATAATTTCTCCTTATCAAAATGAATGGTATCAGATTTTTTCGACAATAGTGTAAAATGTATGCTTAAGAGCTTCCTAAAATGACAGAATTACCGATATTACAAGTTAAAACTTCGAATTAATTGCAATGTACATATTGTAAAATCGTTTTACACAATTAAAATGCGCATAAAAGAAAGATCTGAAACGGTCGATTTTACAAGAATATCGAAAAAAAAGTTAAAAATTGCAGCGTACTAAATGTTATTGTTTAATTTTTTCGATTTTATCGTTAAATCGATCGTCTCGCCTTTTTTTGTACTTATTTTAATTGTGTAAAAGAACTTTTACAATCTCTATTCGGTCAATTCGGAGTACTTTTTAATCTATAATGTCAATAATTCTGTCACTTTAGGATCTTCTCAAAAGATTATTTCAAAAAAGATTAATGTGCAACCATGTTGTTTACTACGCTATTTTGAAACTTTAAATTGTATTCTTCCAAAAGCTTTACTATTGATTTTAATTTTACTGTAAAGAGTTTATTTTTCATGTTTCTCTCTGTCCATATAATGACATGTTAAGTCGAGATTCGAGTGATTACACGTCGAGCGGGTGACATAGCAGCGACGTCGTTGACGTGTATTCGCAGCTCTGAACTTATGTTTCTTTAGGGCGACCGCAACCACGAGTGACATGGTGGCAGGGGACTTCTCTACTGGACAACAGTTACGAGACCGTGGATGCTAAAAGGGTCCGGAACGTGCTGCAATTGGAAAAGTTAGGCCGCGAACATTTGCGTGCGTTTCTGACCTGCCAAGCCACAAACAACAACATGGTGACACCGATATCAAGCTCGGTGTCACTCGACATGAATTGTGAGTATCGACAAAATGAGGTGTTGCGACAATCTAAAAAGTAAATAAAAAAAAGTAACAATTTCTTTTAATACATTCTATTTTATTTTACCTGAATAAAAATATGAAAAGCACAATTTATTATTATTTCTGTTAATGACGGTTGAATAAATTATGAAAAAGGAAAAGGGAGATACATACAATTAATTTATTACATTGTAAAATGAAAATACACATTCATGTAATTTCCAGATAATTATATGTTTTTATAATTATTAATTTAATTTAATTACTATAGTAAATTGTGCTTAAAAATCGCTACGTGTCGATTGTTATAATATCGGTATAATTTACCCGAGAAGTGTCAGTGGATTTAGTCTTTATTACAGAAATTTCTATTAACTTCAAGGCCCGTACACGGATCGATAGATGTTTAAATCCGAGTGTGACACACTCTTTTACAGTAAAACCGCTGTGGGTCCGGATTCAAGGAGATAGCCGTCCACTTAGCGCCAGCAAGACCTACGAGATAGGTTGCGAGGTTGTCGGAGCCAGACCAAGCCCAACGATCACATGGTCCAAAGGAAACATGATATTGCGAAATGCACGGGAGACGGTACAATTTAAAATACATTATCAACGATTCAATGCATTCTCATAAATCACACGTATGACACACTTGTCCTAAGATCCTCCTAACGTTTCAGCGGTTATTTTTTAATTTTTTATTCTTTTATATTTCAAAAATTGATAGGATTACATCAATATGTGCTTCAAACGAATGAATTCTTCACATCGCACTTTTATAATACTTCATTATGTACTGTTAATTATTGGAGTTGCGACAATGGAAATGTATTTTAAACCGAAATTTATAATCAATGATACTATAAAAATGAGTTGTACTTCTAATGTAAAAATATCGAGCTATACTTCCAAACATGTATTTGATCATATATATTATAAATATATAATTATAGCCATATAGATACCACTTTGATAACTTATGTCTTTCTAGATGTTGCAATTTTTATAGTCAGCAATGTGTACTGGGTTGAAACAAAAGTTCGTAGTTACTTTATTTTATCGTGTTTATATATTTAAAAAAATATTTTTTAAAAAGTTTAGCAATTATATCATTTGATAAGGCAAAAATGTTGCTTTTAAAATCCATTTTTTTAATTACAGTACACAATGATTTTTAATGGAATTATGAGCGATCAAAGTTAGAATTTAATCCGCTATAACTCAACAATAAAAAATCTTAAGAACATTTTTAAAAACGATTTTGTAGAGAAAACTTTAAGCTTTCATGTTTAGAAAGTCGAAAATGTTTACAAGTTTTTTTGATACTTGACAAAAAAGAGAAGAAAGTTCTTATTTTGTCTAGTTCATAATTTTCTATATGTAAAAAACAAATTCACAGAAACTCTTAGAAAACGTAGTAAAGAACATAGACCCTCTGAAAATAAATATTTTAAGCTTTGAAACCTCTTTTTTACGTATAAATTTCGTTTATTTTTAACGAAGTTATAACTGCTTGAATTTTGATGTTCGTAACGCTATCAACTTTTGTTCCAACTCGATAGTTACATAAGCCAATTATTTATTAATATTTACTAACGAAACAACATACAAAGCTTTATTTATTAATATTTACAAATGAAACAAAATATAAAAAATACAGGAAATTTTATATCGTTATCTATCGTTAAAAGACGGTTTATTACACAATTTATTTATATTCAGTTTTATCAATAAAATTAATGTATTTATTTTATGTGTTTATTTCAATGCTTTCTAAAGCAAACATTTTGAAAACACCACACTATTTATATTTTATTTCATATAACAGTTGAAAAGTCTTTAGAGATGTGAATATTGGAGTCATAATTAACTAATGTATAGATTCAATATCAGCGCGTAATCATCTAGTGGCTCTAATCTGATCACGATGACGATTCAGACAGAATGTGTATGCACATCGCGATTATTAAATTATTCGGTAAACTGTTTTAAATTCATGAAATCTCGCCAGCAGACGAGTCCCGACGGCAACGTTACAACCAGCATCCTCACATTCGTACCGGGTATCGAAGACGCTGGAAAGATCCTCTACTGTCGCGGCGGCGTGCCAGATATTCCGAATTCAGAGTTAGAGGATGGATGGAAGCTCAATATATTCCGTGAGTATTTTCACAGAAACGCACCGGGATACCTCCGCAATTTCACATCGCGGATATGTCCGCACAGTAGAAACTTCCATCAATGTAATATTTTTACAAGCACATTGCGCGTGCATATCATCGTACATATGCTCTACAAAGTCAACATTAAAATTTCAATCGAGAATTTATTTCTTTAAACTATTCTTTGTACTTTGGATCTCGTTGCTATCGATGGATTGTTTACGTAAAACATAACAACATTTACCGTTGGGATCAAGTCTAGCTATATCCATAGCGGTTATGTTACTTTATTTTAAAGATCGTAACACTGGAGCCTGAATAGCAATAGATTTCCATGGTTGAGCTGGTTTTTCCTCGGAAAAATTATTAAAATATTTTAATATCAAATATCAAAGGAAATTGCAATTTAAGATTTAAAAGTGTAAATAAATTTTTATTTACTTTTTTAGAAGTATAAGTGTGTGTGTGTGTGTGTGTGTGTGTGTGTGTGTGTGCGCGTGTAATTATTTTACTTTAATTTAACATTAACATTGATTTAAATAGCAAAAATTCAAAATCGACAAAAGTACTTGCGATTAGTTAATATTAATGAATACTTATTTCCTATTGGTTGTGTACTCACATGTACGGACCTATGAGATTCTTAATTAATACTGTTAATGAATACTGTTACATAAGATTACTTCGTTTTAATAAGAAAATATTAAACTATAATACGCACTAAAAATTTACTTTTTAAAAAAGAATCACCAAGCGACTAATTGTTCAGGGAGACTACGTCTTAAACGTTATGTTATGAATTAAAATTCACAAATTATTTTTTTAAATGTTAAATAATTTAGTATAATTTTATTTCATTTTTAGTAAAAGTATTAGAAGAAAACTTAAGAAAAAGTGGAGTTAATTCCTCAGCAGTCAAAGCACCTTTTTAATAAATAAATAAAATTAAGATATTTCTAATTAATATCATTGCTATTTCGCGGTTGTCAAAAATTTTTGTCAGTTTTTCTAAATGTTTCGACTTTCTTTAATCCACCATCATCGTTAGATATCAATAACCGGAAAGTTTACAGTTTTCTGTTGGATGCATTCTTTCAAATTTATTGTCACGTGGAGGAAATCGGAACCCAACGGTCATGTCGTCGGCGGATGTCGATGCCGTCCGCGCCGTAGTCCAAATTGCACCCTCGGTGCAACTTTCCAACGCCATTAATACGCAAAGTTGCAGGACGAATCGCCGCGAAGCGTCGCAGTCGGACGTTGCAGCCAGCCAGGATTAACGCCGTGATTTCACTGTCCAATATAAAAGTTTTTCTCTAACCGGTCCGAGCGAGTGAGAACGAGATACAGAAAACGAGGGAAGGCGAGAGGGAGAAGTTACGCGTGGAAATTAATGGCACATGCCGATCCGCCGCGCTGAAGATTCAGTCCGATTACGCGCCGCGTATTCCACCACTTCGACTACCTTGGCAGCCCCATTTTCTCGTCTTTCTACGGTTTTTTCCATTAGTCCGCCAGTAATTCCACGGCGGTACTGGGAGTGGGCGAGGAAATTTACTCTTACTGCATTTATTGTAAGCGCGAATCGGCGAATCGGTATTATCGGATTCGCGACGCGGCGCTACCGCGAAAGGAATCATAAGTAACATTCGATACGGATGCGATTTTTTTTTTATAGTAATACCCTGGAACGGGTACCGGACGATGGTCTCTCAATGGGAAAATGTATCGACACTCGATGCGGTTGACGATTTATTTACAAGAATGCTGAAAAATGCATCCGCACTGCGAATGTATTATTAACGAATGCTTTTGAAATATTTTGTCAAAAGATTAATCGATAAACCAATCTTTAATGATTTTTTTATTCCTATTAATTTCCTATTACTTGAATTACGAAGATTCAGAAATATTTAATTCTATCGACATCATTTAAAATCTGATGTACATAATAATGTATATATTGGAAAAATAGTTAAAATTTTGAAAAAAATTAATTATTTAGTATGAATTACTTATTAAAGTGCCCTTGAATTCAACCTTAAAAAAATTTTTTTAACATGGTTTAATAAAATTAGATTTAAAGGATTTCATGATTAACGAAAATTTTATATGTCGGTATAATTTACATACAAGATAAATCAAATAGATATTTGTCGGTTAATATCGACGTTAGTATTAAAATCTTAATAAAATTACCTTTTTAAAAAAAGGTAAAAAAAAGGCGCCAAGTATGCATGTACCTTTCATAAAAAACTGTACTTTAAAAAAAACTAAAAGAAAAAATCGTTACATAAATAATATAATTCAAGTATATGTTGCAATAAAATATATGTTCTTATCGCAATTTACAAAATACAATAGTATATGTTATATGTTGCGAGAAATTATATATTCTTTTTGCAATTGGCGTAATTTAAAGATTTGATTTCATTTTTTTTCAATACATGCATACGTACTACTGAGAGGTAATTTATAATAAAAAATTAACAACATTATCACTTGAATTATATTATTTATGTAACGGTTTTTTCTTTTAGTTTATGTAAAGTACAGTTTTTTATGAAAGGTACATGCACACTTGGCGCCTTTTTTTTACCTTTTTTTAAAAAGGTAATTTTATTAAGATTAAAAAAACCGAGAATTTCGGATGCTCGGATGCCCGCAACTCGCTGACTCGCGTAAAGACACATGCGTGTCATGCGCTGCGTCCTTTCTCGTCCACTTATATTTTTCTTCTTCTTTTTCTCTAGACTGATATCTAAACGCTAATAACGTTGATTACAATAATTAAAGTGGCGTACGTCTCTCATATTGGCATATTTCGCGCGCTTCAACTTTGATGTCGATTCTGTTTTCAGACGAGCCTGTGGTTACCCTCGAGCTTGGCAGCAATTTGAATTCGAGCGCTATTCGGGAGGGTATCGACGTTTACTTCGAGTGCAACATCAAGTCCAATCCCTGGGTTTACAAGGTTTCCTGGCGCCATAATGTGAGTCCACACATAGTGCGCGCATCGCACGGGGCGCAGATAACGAATCCTGTTCAGAAATCGATAATATAAGCCAACGAAGCTTAATCGCGTCGAGATAAGGGAACGACGGCGCGCACCTGCGTCACACAAACTTTTATCCGAAGCTCGTGCGTTTGATCTCGAATTCGTATCGCTGAAACACTGTGCAGAACGTATATAAAGCGGACATTTCTCATGTTACATTAATTTTCGGAGAAGAGTCAGGTTTTTAAATTTTCTTTCAATCACTTTGCATTTTAACGAAAGTCGTGTAAAGTCGTGTCTTTCTTTGTTTCGAATTAAACCTTCCATAAGCGAGACAATATAACTTTTAGGTTCAATTTTTTATTATCGGGTCACAACTTGGGTTAAGCTTAACCTGATGTTTTACCCAATGGACTTCATTACAATTGACATTGTCACAAATGAAGTCCATATGGATAAAACATTAGATTAAGCTTGACCACAAGTTAACTAGAAAATAAAAAACTGGGCCTTAACAGTTTATTACGCATGTGAATCGATTGTCAATGTTTTATGTTTCTGATTTAAAAAATGCTGAGTTCTAAATTTTGAAATTAAGAATTATTATCATGACTAAATGCACCTTAAAATATTTTCTGTATCATATTGTCTTTTAAAAATACCTTTCCTTTATAAAAATTTTTCACCGTTTTTAGACCTCATATGGACCATTTTTAGCCCGTTTTTAGCCCATTTTTAGCCCGTTCTTGCTCGTTTCTCGCACTCGCAAGCACTCGCAGTGTATCATGAAGGAACGATAGTGAGTATACACGAGTACGCAATGAGTATTTTTGAAGAGATTATCCGTTTTTCAATACTCGTTTTTCCGCTGATGAACAACAAACGTATACGCGAGTATTTTTGAGTGAATCGTCCGTTTTCAATACTTGCTTTTCCGCTATGTGTATTTTTGAGTGAATTGTCCTTTTTCAGCTGATGAGTGAGAACACGTTAATACAACATTTCTCTTTTACTCGTATATTTACTTATCATTTATTAATTACCCTATCGTACGATTTCAAATAAATTAAAATAGAATTTATATAATAATTCATTATTTATTATTGTATATGTATATATATATATTATAACATATATACACACACATATATATGTATATTAATAAATTAATAATAATAATGAATTATTATTGTATGAATTTTATTTTTATTTTGACAATTAATTTATCAATGGTTATACATAACTGTAATATATTCATGCGCGCGCGTGTTGTGTGTGTGTGTGTGTGTATGTGTGTGTGCGTGTGTGCGCATGCGCGCATACACATCAGAGTTCTAATTTAATCTATCACGTCCCTTAATTATTTTTGGGATTAGGATAATCACATTAAATATAAAATATATTTAGAAAAAAGTTGTTTAATTTGAAATGATCTTCCTAATCTGCATGCAAAAGTATTAAAATAGACTTGTCAAAATATTAATAGTTTATGAGATATATTACACTTTATTCAGGTATAAATGTTTCATGAACTATTTTTAACAGTTGTACTTTAATATTTTTATGCACAGAATAATGAATTAAATCAATTGGTTAATCATTCAAAATCAAAATATGTAAAATGTTAATGTCTAATATCTTTTTGAGGTGTGTGTGTGTGTGTGTTTATATATACATCTGGATATATATAACATTACATATATGTATATAACTCATATGTATTAAATGTAATTACACTGTTAGAAATGTTCTTAAATTTCATTACATTTTAAGTTACACAATTTGAAATTAATTTCATGACATTACATCAAATTTAATGTATTTATAATTAAAAAGTATATTTGTGTACATATACATAAAATTTAATGTATTTTTCATGAAAATTTAATGTACTTTTCATAAAATTTTATTAAAAGTACATTAAATTTGATAAATTTTATGTACACATTCATTACATTTAAGTAACTACTGTAACTTAATTTTCAGTTAAACCATTCATTACTTTTAATTTTGTTCATAACCACAAGCTTCATTTACATGTAAAGGAAGCTCGTGGTAACATTTCTAATAGTGTACTATATAATAATTATAATCTTTCATATAAGAGGTACATAAGTAAGCGAATATCGATATAGGAGTTGTATATTGTGGCTCAGTGGAAAAGTGGTAGCCTCGTAGAGCAGACTTGGGGTTTGTTCGCGTCGCATGCTCCAACATGTTCCAATATGCTCCTACCATAACTCCTACTCACTCCAACGCGCTTGATAGAGTGAGTAGGAGCTATGGTAGGAGTATGTTGGGACATATTGGAGCATGCGACGCGAACAAACCCTTGGAGACCAGGCCTCGGTTCGAATCTCGACAGGAGCGGAGCTGATTTTCTCGTGCTATCGGTTATGCCTTACGACGAGTAATTTCGAGTGGTGAAAACGTGCAATGTGAATGACAAGTGCTAAATGAGTATTTTGCACTCGTATAAGTTTTTTCATTAAAATTTACATTTTTATAACTCAAAAATACTCGTAATGTATACGTTTTTACCACTCAGATATACTCGTGTCCTGCATGAGTACAATCCGTTTTAACCACCCATTTTTACGGAAAAGTTTCTGTTTGCGGCCTAAAAATGAAGTCATACTCACTGAGTAAAATGCATGTTTTCACCATTCAAATTAACCGTTCGCGCGGGCTAAAAACGGGCTAAAAGAGATGAAAAATTTTTATAAGAGTTAAAAAATTCTTATTTATTTTATTAAAATTTTTATGTTCTATTTCTCACTGAGAAAAAAGAATTTGTTAATTTAACAAGCTATCTGCAACGAACGATTTGTAGATATAGTGATAACAAACGTCTGTACTGAAAACGAGGATTCTTCTGTGATCGAGACTAATGCTAATCTGCTATTCCAATCAATTATTAATAGAAGCAATCATGTATCTGCTGGATAGATTTGTATTTACTAGCAATTCTAATTATTTGCGAAAGGTACGAACAACGATTTAGCAATATATGATTTGTATCATGTATTTGTTATATCGACGAATAATGAGAAATGATTCGCAATAATAACTGATCAATTCGTTTTCCTACCAAATCATCACATTGTTATTACTTTTTGTTGTAATAACAAACTCATTTCTCTCAATGTGTGAGTTAGTTGATAAAAGGTAATTAGAGGTGTAGTGTCAGTTTATTAAAAAATGATTAACAAATATTATATGCATAAAAACGATTTCTCTTTATTAATATCACGATAATCCTCGCGCATTTACAAGATTCTCAATAGAATCGGAACATCCACACGAGTGGTAATTTATTGACATCGTTTTATTTAAATTTATTCTAAACTGCTTGAATATACACAATATTTTTCTTCATTGTTAAAATGATTAGATTGATATAGAACGGAAATAACAGCAAATAGATCAAATGGCAGATATAAATGGAAGCATTTATTATCAGCGATTAATAAGAACATCATTCGTCATTACACGAATGTGTTTTAATCCATTCATTCGTTTTGAACGTTTTGTCCTTATTCATGATAAAGTCATAGGCGCGATTGATTTGGAACTGATAGCACAACATGAATCATAGATATAAATCAAGATATCTCCTGTCGCAATTAAACAGCCGGGAAGCAATTGCATTCAATCATTCTAAATTCATTTTTAATCCTACGATACAAAACGACTTTTACTACCGTTGAAATACATATTCACGACATTTAATAGTCATTAAATCAAAAAGTTGAAAAATAATTCTTTCAAACAAATTGTTAATCTCTTTTTTAAGTAAATTTATTTAAACGTTACAAGATTTCTTAATTTTTGATATTATTTATATCATTGTTACTAATATAAATAAATAATAACGATAATAATAACATTTTGGAGACATTTGTTGGAGATGAATGTTTTTTAATAAATAATGCCAATTAATAACTTCTAAATTATAAATTTTTAATAAATAAATGCAAACATTGCAGTGACAAACATATTAGATTCATTTATTTATTAAAAACTTATAATCTATAGTTTATTAAGTGACATTATTTGTAAAAAAAAAGTTCAGTGCTAACAAATGTCTCCAAGATGAATTAAAGATGAAAAGATAATATTTCGAAAAAAGGAATATATATGTTATAACATTAAAGTTATTGCGAATTTTGATACCTGTTCAAGCCAATTTCAACGGCTCTTATCGCGAACGAATGTCGTATACGTGAAAACACCGCAAAACGCAAATCCCAATCAATTCCCTCGATTCAAAGACTCGAAATTTGTTTCGTGAAAACTCAAAGCCGCTTTTGCAGTCTCGAAAGTTGCACATGCGACGAGGGAACGCGAGAGATCGAAAAACTGTCAGCGCATTCGTCGTCGCGAATTTCTCATACGGGATTTATTATAGCTTAGCCTGTATGAAAAAAAAATTTAAACACTTTATTCGCATTTTTACAGCGTTAATAGTAAGTGTATAAGTATATAATTTAGTTAAATTATTTACAATACTTATATATATATAAAATATTGTTCTGAAATTTGTTATTTTTTCTCCTAAATATATTTTTTAATTCACGGTTCGCCAAATATATCTTGTAAACTTAAGTATTCTATTGCATTTCGAACTGCGTTTGCGAGTTTGTTCATAGAATCCGAGTAAGCATGATTCCGTTTGATTTCGCATTCGCAGGGCAATCCGCTATATCACAACAGAGCGACTGGAACGATAATAAGTAATCAGAGCCTGGTGCTGCAAAGTGTCACTCGCAGTAGAGCTGGGATTTACACGTGCATCGGCAATAATCAAGAGGGCGACGGCGAGAGCAATCCACTGAACTTGGACATAAAGTGTGCGTATCTGTTATACATACACATATACATTTTCCGCATTTCCCGTCATTCGCCATAATCTACATTGACATTCTAATTAAGTTAAATTATTCAATGACAATCCAGCGCCAACGTATTTAAATTCCTGCGTATTTTTAAATCAACGGTCACTTTTACTGAAATATATACGTGGTAGATTTATCAAATCTTTTTGGCATATTTCCAATACGCAAATGCCCGGAATATATTATGCTCAAAATTTATATTAATTCTCAAACGACAGATTTGTACAATAACTTATAAATGAAAGTCTTTCTAAATTCATATTTAGAGAGAGAACGATTCTTTTCGTTCTTCTTATATCTTCGATATTCAGAATTTGTATACGAAATTTCTCAGCGTTATCAACTGAGAAATGACGGTTTTAACTGAAATAGGAACGAGGGAATGCACTATGTTGTCTTCCGAATCTAGAGTCTCTCCGGACCAGACGCTAGAGTTAATTTCTGTGTCACTGCATTCACCGCACTCTGGCACGTAACTGATACTGACACACCGGTATGCGGATCGACGTTAAATCAGCTTAGGGGCACGCTTTGTTTACGAGAGGACATAAATCCGACGCGTAGGAGGAAACATCCGCGCATTCGGAGAGGGTGCGGCGAGATCTCAGCTTCATATCGACGTTTAATATCTCGGCATCGTGCACTATAAGAAAACAAGGTTTCATAAAGGTTCCGAGGCGGAGAGCCGGACGACTGTAAGGCAATTTCGTATGCACGCGTTAACTTAAATACCATAAGTAAGTTTCGACAGCTTTTTCAACGCGTTATAAAAAAGACTACAACCTGATATTAATTTGAACCGTTTTGAGTTATAAAACTTGAGATGCTATGAATATAACAGCGAAATGTGTTGCATAATGAATTGACAGATTTTATAAGAAATTAATAAATACAGATTATACAAAAATAATATTTTTATTATCTCGTATCTTAAATTAAAGATTTTTTTATTTTTCTTCATCTATTTTATTTAAAAGTTATAGTTTGTTATTAATGTGAAAAGTGATTTTTTTATAAATCTTAAATTCATCAATTATTCATGTATAACATGTTTCATTCAATGACGAAATAATACAAAATTCTTACTATATTTTAACGAGAAACATCACCATCTTTGCTGCACAATTCACTAAGAATTTATTACAATGATATATGTATACACGTTGGTGTGTTTTTGTATTTTCTAAGTAAAATGCTTTTCACCGTGTGGCGTTTAGCGAGCATTAAATCATTCAAAATGCTTTACATATGTAGGAACATGCACGTACGCGCATAACCAACCAATTCTACCTTAAATTTGTGTGTGTATAACTTACGACTGACTGACATGCGCTACCGTTTATATGGCAGATGCGCTCATCAGTATTTAGTGGCTTTAATGCACATAAATTATTCACGACTAATCCACGCATGGATTAATAGTTGATCAGTACTCCATGCATCTCTCTCTCTCTCTCTCTCTCTCTCTCTCTCTCTCTCAATCTCTCTTAATCATAATATTATGTACAAATCGTTTAATAGGGCTTATTTAATAAATAATTAGACTAAAGTGAATAACCAATGTTAAGAAAATTAGTCTGCGGATATATGGATTTATTTAAACTTTTTAACAAACGAAAAGATATTATTTTTAGAAATCGAAAGAAAAAAATATTTCACTTATGAAAGAAACATGCGGTGAAAAGCATCTGAACATTTTGTTTGTTTAAAGCAAGAGTAGTAATAAAAATTTGTTGGAAATTATATTTATATTATTAACTTTATACAATTTTGAGCCTAAGAAAAATATATTGTAAACTTTTAATTGAATTGCTTATTGATTTGAATTATGATGAAAAGTTGAAGCAAGATAATACATTTTTTATTATTTCATTGCTTTTTATGAATACAGTATCGCAACGAAATCCGTCTTTATCATTTAACTGTCTTTGCAGAATGTCTTCGGCTAAAGCTTTAACTGAAATTACCATGCCGTAGTGCTAATCTTCTCTATTCCTTTCTGTTGAAATAGCATTATATATTAAAATAGATTTTATTCTTTTCAAAAAGTAAGTATAATATTAGTAAAGATGTCTCGCATCATCAGAAAGATTCACATTTCGCGAAAATTTTGCTGTGGATTCGTGTGCGCATCTTTACGTCAAAACTCCGGTGAAAATTACGCAAAATTTTACGTAATTATACTCATGGTTATATTGGTTTTAATAACCCTTTTGGCAGGGTAAACGGACGAGTCTCGTGAACGTCGAATGTTCCTGTATAATCCGTATTTTCTTTGTTCCCCCGGGCTACAGCCTCGCTATTTTACAGCTAACTAAGCGGCTTAAGATCCCGGATACGGCAGAGCCCGAAGGAGAAGTTTCTTGCCGTGCGCATAATTATACGTGCTGAAACTGAATTAAAATCTTCAACTGCGTTACTCTTTCGTACACACGAATTCGCAGATTTTCTCGGACGATGTACATTTGCACCTATGTTAAAACTTAAGCTAAAGCTCAATCAAAAATTATACATATTTGCGAAAAATATTATGCTCTTTTTGTATATATTTTACACATAATTTTAGAATATTCTATCATAATTGTGAAAAATGATAATTCGAATAGAATAGAATATTTAGCTTGAAGAAAAATTTGTTTAATCTTCAAAAATATCACTATGTGAATCCAAATATATGTATATCAAGTAGATTAAAAATATTATTATAAGACAATGCGCCATTAAGTAGATAAATTTGTAATTCTAATTACTGTTGACAATGAATATTAAAGGAAAGATGTACTAATTGTAAATCGTTAGATAATATTAACCTCTTGATCTTATTGGAACTATGTCAACAATATTTTTTTAATTGAATTCGAGGGCAACTTAATAAGTAATTTATACTAAACAATTAATTTTTTTCAAAATTTTGACTATTTTTCCATCATATACATTATTATGTAACATCTGATCTCAGACAATGTCAATAGAATTAAATAATTTCAACGGGCATTGTCTTCAAATTTGATGTACATTACAATGTACATAGAGTCTAAAAAGGTTAACAATAAAAATTTGAGTAATGCAAAATATTCAAGAGTTTTTTAAAAATATTTCGACTGCATTTTCTGGGCACGATACGTGCTTTAAAAATTTACCGATCCGCAATGCGTCTCTCTAACGCGATCACGTGTAACCTTCTCGAACGTTACCTTAGTCGAATCAATACTAACTTACAAAGCAAAAATTGTCGACGACTGAATCTTTGCTTTTTTTCGATTTTTATATAATTGCATTTTGCACAAGGAATTCGAGCTTCCGTCCAGTATCGTACAAATTATAAGGCAAGCATCGCCCTAACAACCTGTAATTAATACATCGAGCCTAAAAATTCTGCCATTCTGTCGCTCATTGAAGTTAACGTCGCATTTAAACTGGAACGTAGCGATTAAAAGCGATAACAGTAATTAGTCAGGAGCGAGTGGTCGACAACTGGCTTACATACGTAAGCTTAATACATTATTACTGTAGATTAAGATTTAAAAAAATGAAAATTACATGTGCACGTTACACAGCATTAGACAGTGAGACGTGATATGTAACATTAATAAAATTTTGTATAACACGAGAATAATGCGATAAAAAAACGCGTCGCTCTTTTCTGTTCAAACTTTGAAGGAAACTCTTAAATATTCAAGAGACACGACGACAGTAGTATAGATTGTTTATCCAATAATGAATAATAGATGACACACGACGTGTTGTTTTAGTCAGCAAGATATGCTGACCTATGTCAGATAACTTATCTCTTTTAACAAAAAAAAAATGAATTATTTTATACTGCTGTCAAAGTGTACGTTGATCAATATCGTGTGAATAAGATACACCAAATAGAATTCGTTACACGAATACAGTCACCTCGTTTCTCTTTTTTACGCCGATATTGGTATCTAAAAAAAAACGAATTGATGTAATATATTGTATAGGATCATCAAAAAATGCTCCTTGTAGTAGATTATCATAGTATTTCTTATGAGATGGGCATGCAAAGTTGCTTGAAGCATCTCATTTTCTCCCGTCATACAATGCGGTTTCGCCAAACGAACATAGCACAAACGTGCGGACGACATAGCTGCGCGCAAAATAATCTAGGTCGCTCAAATAGAAATTGCGCGATTAATACTTAATTACACGTCGCGGCAATTTCGCGCGCTTATAGAACCACTGCACTTTTGTCACGTAAACTCTACGCGAGAGACTCTAATGCGAATGAAATATTAAACTCTTTTATTTAGCGCGAATATAAATCGAATAATAAGAAGAAAGTAGCGATGAGATTTCGTCCTTATTAGGCGATTTTTCTTTTGGCTTAAAGCAGCTTTCTTAGAATCTTTGTTTTAGGTAATTCATTATCCTGACATGATATACAGAAGACGTCAAAAATTATAATAGGAGCAAGCAAAAGATGGCGTCTCTTGCAGAAGGAGTAGGTTCTAAATGGATTGAAATTCTTTGACAGTTTCGTTTTTAAGAGAAACAAGAGCAATCTCTATTGTATGTTTGCAATCTATCATTCTTAATATATTTTGTAAAATTATCATCTAAAATTTATATGAAAAGTTTTTCATTCAATGATGAAACCGTGTATTAGCGTACGTCGAATGTGATTATATGTTTCGATGGAATTATCAGAGAATGGAAGTAACTTCGTTACTTGTAACAAAGTTACAGTTATAAGTTACTTTTTTGGTAACTTTACTGGTAACTACTTTTGTTTTAGTAACTGTAACGTGGTTACATTTTTTTGGTAATTTACAGTTATTTTTGTCGTTACTTTGCACACGATTGGACACTAGCTACTCATAGCGCTAGAAAGCCCCTAGGCACTCGTCCGCTGTGATTGGTGGTTGTCGATTTTAAAAAAGTAACGGAAGAGAAACGAAAAGTTACTTTCTTAAGTAACGGTAATTTTTAAAAACGAGTTACTTTTAAAAATCGATATAGTAACGGTAACTTATTACTTTTTCTGCTCGCGGTAACGAGTAACTGTAACTTGTTACTCTTTAAAAAGTAACTTTCCATTCCCTAGAATTTATGAACCCATAAATATAAGTATGCCAGAATTGAAACTTTTGTGAATGTCCGATATTTGAGTACAGACTTTTAAAATTCTGTACAGTTTGAGAATTTTTAAACAGACAAAACGAATTTAAAAATTCGTTTTGTCTGTTTAAAAATTTGTAATTTTTAGAAAATAAGAAAGAAAGAAACTATGCACACAAGAAAACTACGCACTTTACAGAAAATAATGATATGTCAATTAGTAGGACGTAAAATATTAAACAAAATTGCTTAACAATTGCTAAAAATGTTAAACAAATTAATATATTTTGTTTGTTTCTAGTTAAAAAATAGAATGCACTTTGAAATGTCTATGTTTTCTCAGCATATAAATTAATGATGAAAAAATGCTTTCTAATATCTCAGAGCTTATAATATGAATCATTCAACACTGAACACTACGCTACCTCTAACTAAAAAAATGAAATTTTGGACAAAACGCATTTTGAAAGTCTGCTCTTCACTTACACTGAGAGAAAAATTTTTATATAATTATAGTTGCAAATACTAAAAATTTATGATCATTACAATTATATTGTATGTAGTAATAATAACTATATGTATAGTTTTATTAACAAATATACGTAATTTACACAGAAAATGATAAAAAATTACAATTAAATTATAGTACAATATAATATATTGCAACTATTTTTATGATAATAATAACTATAATTTATAGTTCTTTTCGGTGCCAACTGTAATATATATTTGTTGATAGAGCTATATATATAATTATTATTATTAATATTATAGTAATAATAACCATAACTAATAATAATTATAGTAATACGTAATTATAATCACAAATACCAAAAACTTTTCTCTCAGTGTATGCGGCGAATTGACTACGGCGACTACTCTCGTGATGTGGTAAAAGGTTGGCACTTTATTTCGATTCAACACAAAAATCATGCCAATTTATAACCGGTTCGATCCGGCACGACCGTCTCTCGATCCCCAGCACAGCGCGGCGGAAGTAGATACGTACGTCATCGGTCAGCCGGCATGTTATCGGTACAATACGTGCGCTCTCGCGGAATTCGTTTCGCTAACTTTAGATTCCGCTCGCTGTAATTTAATTACACGACGGACGGCGCAAACTAGAATGCCACCGCCACCACCGTCGCTCTCTGACCCGGATGAAATATGTCAATGAATTTATCGCAGCCGCCGGAGCCGGACATTTATTCGCGCTGCAAAAGTGAATTCGATTTCTCGCCGGGCGTTTTGATTTATTCACCGTGATAGATTGGATAGATTATGTAGTCGCGCGAAAAAAGCGGAGCCAAGACGTCGCCCGGATGGCGATCGATCGATACGTAACGTCACCCATCTGTAATCCTTAACAATACGTCGCAGGCTCCGCTCGGGGCGTTTAGGTGGTTTGCGGCGAAATTCCTTGAGCGATTCTTCAGTTCTGTGAGAGTACCGGAAGAGATTCTCAACGGAATGCGGAACGAATTAATTATTCACTGCATTAATATCTCAAGGGAAATCCATTGTGTGTTGAATGCAGTCGACACACATCGACCGATAATTACCCCATGGAAGATCTCGTCGCTCAATAGCTGTATACACAACGCAACACAGCGCAGCGGCGCGATTGCGCACAATCGACGTTCATTAACTTCAATTAATCGAGGTATTCAATTAAGATAAAATTCTCCACGAAATTCTTCGATATTAAATATTTCGGGAATTCCTAAGCACAAGCTTTATCGTACGATGTATCGTGCCATGTCGTGATAGTCATCGGTGCTATGCGCGTGAGATACGACGCTCGATAACGTACGTCGAAGATTCATCGATCGGTCGTCAGAGCTACGGTACTGCGTAGTCGCGCATCTAACTGGGTCCATTAACGCCACCTAATTAATGTATCTGATTAGGCAAGGCATCGACGCACATGTATCATCTCAAGTCCCAGCCACGCTCGATCCATATAATATCTGGTATCTCGATATAGTTGGACTGCAAGTCCATCCGCACATAAGCTATGCGAATGTACATCGTCGCCACGGCACCAGCATAAATCTTCGTTATTTGACGTAATGGCCAGTCGTGCGAACTCGCTCGCACGCACATATACGCACGCCGTAGATTATTATTATTATAAATTTCCGTGACGTACATTCCGGCGACGTTCTTACGAATTTCAGCGACGGCGATGATGTACGCTCAACGTGACGCGACGCCGCGCCGCGCCGCAACGCGATCGACGAAGATTCATGGCGTAAATATCGCAAACATAAAATAATATGCCAAGCCTGGTACCCTATCTGCCTGTATAGGATGTTCCGAAATTAATGTACCGTTAAATCTCCTAAGGAATCTGTCAACGGCAGAATATCCGATAATTTTTGGGTCGACGTCCCCCCGTGTGTTCTACAGACGCACTTGCTGTTAGACATTCAAAAAGACTTTAATTATATATATATATATATATATGTATATATATATCGAACGTAATTTTACTCTCCTAAAAGCGAGAGAAGCGTTATCAAGCACTCACGTAATAACAAGACGTCCCGTTCACACAGTTAAGTAAATATTAGTATGCGTATACATTGTAAAAATGTTTACGAATGTTAGACTCTTATTTGGAATTGAATTTGTTCTATCATAGAAAATTCTTCGTTCCCTGTACTAACATCGAGCTCTTAAGGCCGCAGCACACACTCTTGCATAACGCATAATGCATAGTGCATAAGGAAATCGACCAATCGAAATTCTTCTTTTCCATGGAATGGGAGGAAAGAAAAGCTTCTGATTAGTTGATTCGCTTATGCACTATGCGTTATGCAAAAGCTTGTATCTGGGCTCTTAATCATTTCAAAACTGTTATTTATACATCAGTGGTCGCAAGGATTTGCACATTTTGGACCGATTCCGGCGCGCGACCCCCACCACCGCACGGCCGA
>NW_017299212.1:418074-459978 GCF_001594075.2 Trachymyrmex cornetzi
GGCCGTGCGGTGGTAGGCGTCGCGCGCTGGAATCGGTCCGAAATGTGCAAATCCTTGCGACCACTGCTGTATAATACTTATGTATTGGAATTTTTTATTATAAGAAAAAAAAATTATGAAAAAGATAAGATTATATATTAAAAATTATTAGTTTGATATATAAACATTATATTTACGAAAAGGATACTATATCACGCAAAAAGAAAAAAATTATCAGAAATAAAATAAATATAATAAAACTCTCGAAATTGTCAAATAAACCATAAGCAAGGGCTAATGAGAGTATAATCGCTGTACGTTTTGCGATGAATAAGTTTATTAATTATTAACATCCATACGTTTCGGCATCCATTCGAGCCATCATCAGTGCATCTTAGACTTAAAATTAATATTGATTACTAACTATTACTTGGCTCCACGAGAGTGGTCACTCCTTCCATCAACAATACGTGACAAAAGATTGGAAAATACATTGGCAACGTTCGAGGATGTAATTCCGTAAGGCCAAGAACAATCAGCAATATTTATGTATAATGTATAACATATCCGTAACTTAAAATTATAAAAAACACCGCAGTCAAATACAATAAATTTCAAAATTCAGATCTAATTAACCAGTCAATTTTGAGTACGTGGTACATTATTGTCGACTCATATAGCAACGAGCACTCGCATGAATCTTCCAAACAATAAACTCGCTCGAATTGTACATTTATATAGATCAGTAAATAACATTTATGATGTGTGACAGACGGTAAAGACAACAATTAAAAGATACAAAGAGACTATCTTACCGAGCAATGATAACATGAACTATATAGTAATAAAGATAAAACTTCGAACGGCAATCATTACAAATTATTCAGAATCGAAATATACGCATGGTGTAGAAATTCTGTGTCAGACTGTAAGTTTAAACCATTTTTTTGCAATTGTATGTGCACCATTTCTGATATTCGTCGTTTAAATAAAAATCTTTCATTGTCCATAATCTCTACATTGTCCCAGTCGAAATCGTGATTATAATTAAGTCTATGTTCTGTAATTACCGAATGATTATTAATATTTTTCCGAATATCATTACGGTGCTCACTAATTCTCGTCTTTACTGTACGTTTAGTCTGACCAACGTATGAAGCATCACATTCATTACACTTGATCTTATATACTGCGTTCTTTTTAGACATATTTGGTATCGGATCTTTATGTGTTTTTATAAAACTGCTAAGCTTATTGAGACTAAAATAAGCAAGATTGACTTTATAATCCTTAGTAATGTCTCTAAATTTATCCGAAACATTAGTTACATAAGGGAACGCAAACCACATATTGTTTATTACATCTGTGTCGTTATCATTTTCAATGTTTTGCCTCAACGTTTTTCCATGTAATAAAGATTTGAGACGTTCATTTATTACATTAAAAATAAAATCCACCGGATAGTCATTATTCAAAAGTGTCTCTATCACAAATAACAAATTCTTTTTGTGGTATTTAGGTACTGATAATAGAAAAGCTCTATCAACCATTCCCATAACAGTTCCCTTTTTCTGCGACAAGGGATGTTCAGAGAAAAAATTCAAATATCTCCCCGAATATGTTGGCTTATGATACCAGTCAAATTCTAAAGATTGGTTATTCTTAATGATGGTGATGTCCAAAAAATTCAACCTTTTTCCCCCTATTTCTAACGTAAATTGTAATCGAGGATGAAATGAGTTAAATTATCAGAAATAGTTAATTGGGAAGACGCCCGCACGGAATTTGGGAGATCCGGGTTCTCAATCTCGGCTAAGGTAATATTTTTCGCAACAACTCAGACAACACGCATGTGCAAAACCGAGATGTAAGACATCTTAAAGACACCTAAAAATATCTTAAAGAAATTTTTTTAAGACGTCTTATAAGCGTCTAAAATTTTTTAAGAGACATCTTAATCGATTTTGGACTTTTTTATCTAAGCAGTTCTCTATATTATCTGAGATAAATTTATTTAAAATACACATAAATGTATTATTCCAACATCCAACTTTGATCGTAATTGGTGCTTCTCTTACTTACTTAAAAGTAACTTTTAATTTTGTATTAGTTTTTATGTATAACATATAAACTGTTTTATACATATATACCTAACGTATAGATTCTTCTAATTTTAAATCATTTCTATAGATTTCCTGAAATATTTAGGATACGTTATGCCTCCACGTTAATAATTTGTTATCATAGATAATCGAGATGGACCGGCCGAATTTCCGAATAGAACAAAAAGCAAACCTCCCACCACCACACTTCTACGCGTATGTCCATGCGATCCACGCGCGACAGATCGACGTGCATTTTTCACGATGAAGCCGATATTGCGGCTCGTTGAATTATGCATACACGGCGCAGATATCATTTCGATAGCTGGCACGAACGCTTGGCGTGAGCGATCTGTCACTGATGCTTAATGACCGGCATTAATTGGTTATTGTCAGTGCCTCCACCATCGATATCCTGTGTTTCCGCGATATCGCGATGTACTCGACGCTCGTCTTTAACAAGAAGCAGAAAGAAATTGACTGTAAGATGATGAAATTATTTTGAATAAGTCTCCTCTTAGCATGAAAGTTTAAGGGGGGAGCCTCATTTAGGATGCCGAAAAAACGACGATTTTCGCGAATTTTTATCTCGGCAATCATTAAGCGAATTAATACCAAATTTTAGGGTTGTTTTATGATATCTATAGACAATACAAAAATATTTTTTTTATTTAAAAAAACGTTATTTTACATTGTTATATTTTAATATGTTTATACCGCCGCGCAGTCGGAGTTGTTATTTTGTGTAACGTCTAGCGGATCTAATTCTGAGAGAGAGAAATAAAAAACCAAATATTTTATTAATTTTTATGAAATTTTATCCTAAATGAACTAAGAAAACTAAGAAAAAGTGCAGAATTAAAGAAATTGTATGAGTTTAAAACAAAAATTACAATTTTTACGAAAAATTTTTGACTTCTTTATGAAAAAACAATTGTTTAGTTACATTTTTTAAAAATGTTTAAAAAAGTTTATCGAGGACAATAGGTTATTAGCTAACTAAAAAGCTTTGGAAAAAGTGAATCGGTCACATACTTTTTTTCTGAAACGTTACACAAACTTGAAAAGCGTGGTTTCGAGAGAAACGCGTTTAAAGTTTTCGATACGAAAAAATTATTATAGTTATAATTTTCTATACTCAACAATATATTATAACTATAATATAACACATGTTGTGTACATAACAATTATATTTTTAAGAAATTAAAGTAATATAACTAACAGTTACGTTACACTGTTAGTTGGTATTGACTGGAGTGACACAATGTGTGCACATCGAATTTAACCACCATCGGTAATCTCGATATAAAAATTTTGTATTTTGCATTCGCAATGTTATATCACACCCAGAGAAAGATCTCTTCGATTTAAAGAAATGTTTCTTTGCTATACGATTAAAGAAAAAATTTCTTTGATTTGAACGTCATTTCTTTGATTTAAACATTATTTTTTGAAATCAAACTTATTTGATTTAAAGAAATAACGTTCAAATCAAAGAAATTTTTCTTTAATCGTATAGCAATGAAACATTTCTTTAAATCGAAGAAACCTTTCTCTGAGTGTATGTTCATTTCGCCGATGTATTCTATAAGTTCTCCGCGCGGCGCACGTTCCTGAACATTTGAAATTTTTCACGACAAACTTTTATATTAATTTATTCTCACAAGTTTATGCGTATTTTCGAGTATTGCAATAATGCAATGTATACACAAAGTGCTCTTCTTAACAATTCCGTGAATCGATGAAAGAATCCCAAGTGAGAGACGTTACGATAAATGATTGGTATATGTACTTCGATCAGTCATTTATAAAACTTACTATTGCTTATTATATTGCGAGTGCATTGTACGATATCTGCGTACATGCAAAAATATGAAATTGCGTTTGTCATGAAACGCGAATCCGCCTTTCTATATGTATAACATAATCGCGTAAGGCTCCAATTGATGACCTTTATTGCAACTTTATGACATCCTTAAGATATTTTTCGACAATCGCCGTAAGAAGACAAAGGTTCGTCTTTCATTTCGTATAACCCTATGGGACGTATGGACAGGACACTACCCGGAGTATTCCAGGCATCCCCAAGATCGGACTTCTTTCGACAACTGTGCAAAGTACAAAGGGGATGCAATACTCAGGCACCGGATACCGTCCGGAATTTTATGACTGATCTAATCAATGAAGGGTCTAGTCTCTCTATATGTGTGCCGGATATCCCGCATGCTCTACGGCTCTCCACTTCCACGTCCAAAGTATTATTGAATTTCCAGACGAGAGGGACTAGACTTCCGTCTTGTGAGTCGAGGTCGCGAGGGAACCTTTGTCAGCTTACACCGAATATCTTCTTTCGTTCATAGAAATGAATGTCAATTGCAGATACTAACGATCGATCGTATGCTCCAGCTTGATGAACGCATTCAGATACGTAATAATTAATCTAAAAATGTATTAATTTTATAATAAAAATCATGGGCCATGAATTTCTTATGGAATATTTTTATTTTATACGTAAATTTTCTCGCTTTAAAAATCAAATCGAAAAAATATAATATATGTACTGATAAAATTTAAATATATTTCTTTTTTATTTTAATTGTTATTTTAATCATTATCTTAGTTTATACAGAAAAATGCATATTTTTCGAACAAATTCTATAAAATACAATTTCCTTAAAGATATAATCGATCACTTGCCAAAATAATCGATCTATCAAAACAATTCATTTGTCAAATAGTTCCAGAAAATGTACACAGTATACCTTTCGCATAGGATTATATAGTTTGTCATATCTTTTTTCTATTTCTAATATGTAATCTAAATATGAAGTTCAATTCGATGGAAGATGTAAATTTTATTGTCATTATTTTCATATTATAGAGAAAGTTTATAGTATATGGTGAAATGTAAGAATATGTTAAACATACTTATGCAGTTTCTTCATTTGGAACCGCTTCACGAATAGTTTGCAAAGTACTTGAGAATGCTTTCCCACTTTTTTTTCCGCGATGTAAAGAACCGCATGCACAGCCAAAGGTTTATTTTCTTACCGAGTCGGCAACAATGTACTTTCAGTTGCCATGAATTGTGAAAGATGTTAATAACAGTTTTGCGACAGAGGATATAATAAGAAAAAACGTTGTTCAAAAACATACGCGAATACATCCCTGTCTGAACAATGAAGACATGCTCTACTAATGGCACACTATTGCCATATGTAGATTATAGGATATATACATGTATATTGCGTATTATGTATATTACGGCGATATCAGATACCGTGTCGACTGAGGTTGACACGAAACTCGGGAATGGTGCAGGGACATGAATTCCATCATTAATGCTTAATTACGGGTAGTGCTTAATAATCGTATTAGCCTTCAACGTATACTAGAATTTACGTGTCGATCATTCCTCAATACAAACCCCGATGAAAAGATCTAATCATGTTACTAGATATTTCCAGTATTAGATGAAAGATACTCATCGTGAAGCAGGCGTCGACTATATCTTGTTTAACTTTAAAGTTAATTAATTAAATAATTAATCCTCGAATATTATCTATACATATGTATGCGTGTGTGTGGATGCGTGTATCATATATACACATATGCTATTGATCATTAAAATTACAATATTGGATAAAACATCTTATATTGAATCGAAATGTAGGATAAGTCATAGTAGAATACGAAAATAAGCTTTTAATAAAAATATTAAGCTGCATTTCTAAATGCCCTCTATACCCCATGTATCATAAAATATTACTTTGGTATCTCATATCTTTCTTAATGTTACGATTTTAATAGCTAGCAGTGTATATATGTGTATATATATATATATATATATATATATATATATATATATATATCACGGTCAAAGTGTCGATCAGTGTGCTAATGTACACACTTGTACATACACATGTACTAATAATATATGACTAGTGTGTACTAAACATGTCTAGTACTACTAGTAACACACGTGTACTAATCATTGTATGCATTTATTAAAATGTATACCTACTGTGACAGACGACTCGCAATATTACGCTTTCATTAATGTGTTGTAGTAAATGTATGCGTTGTCTATTAAATGAAAATACACGGAGAGAATTTTTTTTTTAATTCACCCTGAAAATATGGTAGTTGTACAATACAATATTTTAAAGATTTTTACATGCACTTTAGTAAAATTAACGTTATTTTATATTTTATTATAGTTTTATTAATGAATGAGAGAAATTTAGATACATAAAATTCTTCAAAATAATGTTGATCCAGGACCACCATATTTTCAAAGTAAATTCTATAAGAAAAATTCTCTCCGTGTACATTTACTAGAAATAATAGACATTTTTATATTTGATGAATATTTTTGCTAAAATTTTATGTAAATGCATACGTTGGTTAGTTAAGTGTATAATTTATGCTAAATTTTAGGCTTTTACTGTGACTGTATATTAGATTCTTTTAAAATAAACTAAGGACAGAACTGTGTTGAGTATATCGTTTCTTGACATTTAATTCATCTTAAGTAATTTTCAATATTAAGTAACTCTTTTATTATTGACAGTGTAAAATTCGTCATTTTTATCTTTCACGATCGTAATTTCACGATCGAAAACAATAGCAAGGATCGTTATAAAGATCATGTGTCCTTTTTATCTACGTGTTCCACAAATTATAAAAAATTCAGTAATTGAAGCGCACGGCACATACATCATGAAATAGATATTGTGTTTTCACTATCGAATAATATTTATCATCGCGTTGATGCTTTCTCACAAGATAAACTTGCGCGATGCAAAGCTTATATTCTCATCGCACGAACCAACATTTACATTTCTAGTCGTGCCGGTATGCCAGCACGGTCAGACGAAGGTATTCGGCGTGGCGCGACAGGAGACCGCGAGGATCCCCTGTGAGCTGGAGGCGAACCCGCCGGAAGTATCGTTCACCTGGAAATTCAATAATACAATGGAGGCGGTGGACATACCTCAGGCGCACGTCACGAGCGACCGTACACGCTCGACAGCCTCCTACACACCAATGACCGAGCTGGACTATGGCACTCTCCTTTGCTGGGGCAGCAATGACCAGGGTACTCAGCTTGAGCCGTGCGTCTACCATATCGTGCCAGCTGGTAAGTGCTCGACCTCACTGCAGAGCTTCTGAAAAATTGCTTCGGATCTAACCCACATACATCTCTCATACTATCCTTGCAAGGCGCGCATTCCTCTCTTCGCTCTATCATTGATTTACTAAAAAATATTTACGCAACGATCTCTTTTAGACTCATTTATCGCATATTCTAATAAACAGATTATATATCCTTGTGCTAATATCGAAAATAAAAGTTATTAAAATACAACTGCCTTTTTCACGCTTGGATATACCGTAATGAAATGTGCCACTGCATTTTCTATTATAATTGCTACGTAATGCATTTTCAACCAATTACAATGTAATTAATAATTCTGCAAAAATGTACTACATGCAAATTTAAAATGACTTAATTAAATGATGCAATAAACGCAATGTATTTTCTGACTTGACTTGTAATCGCGTGTTGCATTTAAATTTTTTGAATTGAACGATTGAATTTAAATACAAACATGTAAATTACACAAATTACATATACATACATAAATGATGTGACGTTTGATATTCCTTGTATATGACTCTGCAATCGCTGATATTAACATTGTCATCACCAGGTGAATAAATCAAATGGAACGAAGACAGATAAATCTTTCGATGACATCGCAGCTGCGACACAACTTTTTAGAGTACAGCAATCGATTTTAGTAGACGAATGTTGTGCCATTCTGAAACTCTTGAAAAGCGCGTTCGATAGATTCGATGCATTTACTCTTCTTGTCGTCGAAACACTACCATCCGACATCCGGTGAATTATAAATACACAACGCGTTCTGCAATTCACTGCGTCTTCATCGAATTATCGGCATTTCGATAAACCGGAAGGTGAACTCAATGTAACTTCAATAAATCAACGTACTCTTTGAATTTTTTTGCTTGTAGTACTTTTCTTGTACTTTTTTTGTACTTTGAAATATTCAAGAATGGGTCAGAAATTGTTACTGTAAAGATACAAAACTAATAATATTTAAAATAAAGAAAAATATTCGAGTAAATTCAGAGCTGTAAATAGGTTAAAACGGTACGTTTACATTTGCATATTATTATTATTATTTTACATCTATTTGCTATCATGACTACAGGAGTTACGATGTTTTATAAATAAATGTATTTACATATTTTCTTTATTATAATACTATATTGCTGCGTTTGATAGAAAAATGACGTAAGTAAAAAATTAGCATTTTTGAGATAGTGGAAGGAAATCGATCATAAAAACGCTTTAGATCACTTAAGATTCAATTTTTTTTATGATTTAAAAAACGTTAATTATCCTATTTTTCTATCAACGATATATTAATACTGGATATTATATTAATATACCATGATTTATTTTAACTAACTCTTTACAATCGCTATTTATATCGGTATTATTATACCTTTAATGTACCAGTGTAACTTTGCATTCAACAGAAACTGTCTTCAGATACATTTATGAAATACTGGAAAAGTAGCAAGTTATTGCATCTCTTATTGCAACATTCTTTCGTATCAATATTTTCTATAAACGTTCGCGCGATTTTTACGATTGATTTAAATTATGTACCTCGGATTGTCGTGAATTCGTGTTACATTCTTAAAATCAATTCAATGTAATACAGTTTACCATAAAAATTGTCTTCGTGTTCGAAATATGTTCGCGTAAAACGAATTGAAAAGAAATATATTGCAACATTTTTATCGCCGCGGAAAGCATAAAGATTCGCGTGCAAATGGGTTAAAGGACGCAAGTATTTTTACACATATGGCGGAAGAATCCGTTTTCCACAGTAGGAGATATTCTTAAAGGTCCATAAAGATCGGGGTAGGTCGTAGAGGACCAGGACGTATCAATACGTGACAAACGCATTTTAGTACGTCGCTTGGTACTAAACTACTGGAACGTGCAATAAAAATCGTCATTAAAGTGAACGTTGCGTAAAAGGGACATGTCAATTTGAGTATCATAGTTGCTCGAACAAAAACGAAAATTCAAACTAAACTCGTATCGGCCGATGAGAGGCGATCAAATCTAGAAGCGCGCATGAGACAGTTGCCCCGTCAGCAGTTTTTTTCCTCTAAAATGAAGGCTTTATTTTCATTTAAAATACTTATTTTAGTTTGTGAAGAGCTTTTAACAGTGATAACCTTTAAATGTAATAACCTTGCATATATAGATAAAAGACTGGACAGTAATAAGTGGATATAAATATAGTATTATTCTTTCAGGCATTTGCATTCACATAAAATCAATTTTGTCAAATTTTTCTACAAATATACAATCATATATAAATAATTTAACAGTAGAGAGAAACACTGTCTCTCAATTAAACAATTTCAATTTAAATAAATTATGTCTTTATAAACCAGATACAATTACGTGTTTAATTTAATTAACAGTTTCTACCACAAACGGTTTCCACCATCATGTTCGTTTGCGGAATCAATTCCGTCTCGGCCAGATATTCTCTGTGGTATCATAGGATACCTTCCAAATTCGCCAATTAAGCATTCATTCATATTCGCTAATTAGCCCGTTAATCGACACGCAGAATCGTGGTCGATATTGACGCTGATCGCGCGCGAATCCAACAGGCCGCCCGGACACACCGCACAACTGCTCCTTGTTAAATCAAACCACCGACTCGATCTACGTGGAATGTATAGAAGGCTTTGACGGCGGCCTACCGCAAAAGTTCACCATGCAAGTGGACCGTGAAACCGGGTCCGGCAAGGGCGGCGGCCCTACGACTGTCTTCAACCAGACGAGCAAGGTGCCTGTCTTCTCCGTCAGCAATCTGGATCCCGGCAGCAACTACGAAGTTTCCATTTACTCCACTAACGCCAAAGGTCGCAGCGAGACCGTGCATTTTCGCGCCACCACCCTGAATCTCCCTGAGAGGCGAACAGGTGAGTCGTCCAGCCGCGAACAACTGAACTGAGAGAATGATCGATCGCAAATCGATCCGCGATTAAGTCGTCCTCGATGTACTTACTAGACGATTCATAAGTAAGCTTCGAACAACGCGAAGCATTCCGAAACGATGCGGTATCGTTAGGTAGAGACTGGAAGGATATTCCGGAGTTTTAAGCAGCTTTATGTTTCAGGTAGAGTTCTGTGCTGCAATAATAATAATAATAATAATGCTAGTAACAGTAGTAATAATGTTAATGATCATAAATTAAGACGATAACAGTAATAAATAATTCAAAAATTCATATTTTTACATATCGTTTAGTAATATAAAAATATTTCTCAACTATTAAGAAATTTTATGTATACATTGTTTTGTGGATCTTCAAGATATTTAACTTCACTTGTTTTATTTTAATTTTTATTAGCAAAGAATTTTAAACATCGCATAAATATTTCATTTGTTATCGTAATTTTGTAATTACATTGTCCCCTCTCGGTAAAAGATTTTTTCAATCTCGACAAATAATTTATCGAGACCGCTCGTAGTCTTTCGATCTCGCTCCAATGTCATAACAATACCGCCCGTAATAATTTACCATCGCAGCGTAAAACAAATGCGTCGTAAATGTATGCGGGAATATATAAACGGAAAGTGGAATATAAAGGAAGCATCGCAAACGGATATTGCTTATGAATCGATCTAATATTTTGAGCACTGTTCGCTACGCTGCACGGCCTTGCATCGTAGAGCTCGTGTGAACATGTTGATCCTCTCTCGTTCAATAACATCGTAACTCGATTTCAGCGGCTTTTTGAGTGGCCGCATGAAAGTTCACGAGTATATTAAGCGCGCACGGCCCATAATATACTGTGCATTTGTGTTGATTCGCGCGGAGATCATCCAGACAGTTTGCACTAGATATTCCTCATTACCGCTCGGAGTTAGACAAACAACTATAGGATATATGCGGAAAAGTTTAAATCAGTAATAAGTTCATAATGGAATTCGATTTCTCTCCCTTCGTGACGGAAATGTAACTCATAATTTAATTAGAGAATAATTAAGCAAAGTTATTTGATAAAAGAAACTGAATATTCATTGATGCTGATGACAAATGCATGTTTAACAGTAAATCAACACAATAATAAAGCACAAAAACGGTAAATTAAATTGTAAAACAAACTATTTTATTTGATCTTCTTCTATTGCCAAGGTATATATATCTTATAACTTCCTATAGAACGACTTGTTACATCTAAGATCTATTTGAAAACAAGCAAAGCGTTTTGATCAAAACTACTCATACATAATTTGATACACATAGATATGATAGATATATACACATTTCAAAGAAAGCACGTATTTAACTGCTTTGACGCGACTTTTTATTATCTTTCTCAGAGGAAGGAAAATTTAAATAAGACTTTGAATTTAAGATACCATGATCGAATAAGTACTGCAGTTAAACTTCGAAGTTATATTTAAAATAGAAAGAATGCCATAACAAATGTAAACGGAAACTGCTTGAAAAGAACACTATTCTTTTTAAATCATATAATGATTCGTCATTTTGTGCAACTCAATATACTCTTAATAGTATCTTTGATGGAATATTATTTTTATCATTTGTTCGTCATCGCAAACTGATTATAAAATATTTCGAAAACGGCGTTTATTAACTTTCCAAACACGAATATTCTCCTGGGACGAATAATACCAAGTTTTCGGTAATATAATACATTTGCAGAATATTCATGCATCACATATATATAAAATTTTTTCCCGTATAACATGTCCTCATCTAAAACATACCTACATTTTCCTACGAGTTACGATGATATTGGATCCATCCATCCGAAATTCGCGTCTATTCGACATTATGGCGGTATTATCTCTTTACTTCAATCAAAGCACACGTATGTCATGTAAAACTGTAAGCGTGTTAGAGTTACGTGTAGAAAACTGCATCGAGATCGTAGCAGGCGTACATTTACGAAATTACGTACATAATTAGATGTTTTATCGACACCAGCGCATGATCGCTCGTCGTCAATGACCGTTTCGTACTTTTTTATTTATCCGTCACTATAAATATTAAGTAATATCGTCAATTCAAAGGCGAAGTAAACAAGATAATAACAACTGCACGCATCAATATTATACACAGGCTGAAAAATTATAAATGCATCTAATTTGCTTTTCTTTCTTTTGATGAAAAATATTTGTTATAAATTTTTTTATTCATTAGAGCTCGTTAATAATTATTTATCGGCACAAACATCTATTTTACACGAATCCGATATAAATTAATAAAAAATAAGTTCTTCTCAAGCACATATATTTCCAAGATTTAATTTATCCAATTCTTCACTATTTTTTTTTTAAGTGTTTTAGTTTAACTAAAATTGAAATGCAAATTACATGATTACATTGCTCTAATCGGAATGATGTTTAAAGGAAAGCACAAGAATTTTGCTATTAAGGTAGGGGTGCTTTAGCTTGTGCTTCTAAATTCATCCGCGTCGCGGGAACTGTATTTTCCGGTAGTAGCTTCACGCTGTAACCCCATTAAACAAATTTCTCGGCCTAATTTAAGCACCGGCGACCCCGGGCCGCTCTGCCGCATTCTTCCAACTAATTGCTCACGATTAACCCATGGGTGGCACGTAGACAGACGTTAAGCGGTGTTACGCGCGTTAATAATGCGCGGCTAATAGGCGGCGGCTACAGAGCCCGTCAGCTTCGTCGTTTATCCGCTCTACTGCGGCCTGCGCTGCAGCGGATCCGAGATAGGGGTAAACCAGACTATAAAAGGCTTTCGTATTTTGCGTCAGCTGGCCCTCCTTCGTTACAAATCGCCGTTCTTTACGCTACTCTCGCCCGATTTATATCCGATCCCGCCGCGCCACCTGAACTAACAAGACTTGGCGATACGTGCTGCTCTTGTAAAAGAAGAAAGAAGTCCGAGTTCGAAAGCGCTGCGCGCGCAATTTTGATTCCATTTTCGATTCTACTTTAGGTGTGTATATTTCTAAAATATTCAAACTTTGTTCCGCGAATCGTACCTCGTATGAAGAAAAAGTTTGTCGCGAATCCGAAATTTTTCTCGTGTTATAACTGAAAATTGTATATAAATGAAAAGCAAATGCATTTCTTACATCATTGAAATTCGGCTTGGACATACGGAAAAAATATACTTTGCTCGTGCAATGTAAAAAGCTTCATAGAACTGGATCAAACAACTGCACGCCATCGAATGGCAGCTTTTGAGACGATAAAAGTGATAAAAATACGTGTACGGATCGGTTCGTCTCGTTCGATGACTGGCAGGTATCGATTGCATTTTGACGTTTTGCATTAAAATACGTCGGTGCACAGCGTGACGAACGATTGGCACATTTCATGAAAATCCATCGGCATGATCGAGCTCTCTCGAAGAGATCAAGCTCATGGAAACGCGAGGACGCATTATAGCGAGCAATATTACGACTGATTAAGCTTCATTCATTCAGGTATATGTCTTGACGATTCCTTGATGGATTGCCATAAATTATGAGCGAAAAATACCAATTATTTTCGCGGTCAGTCTTCTAAAAAATATTATAAATCCAATTTAGGATTTGTTTATAAAAAAAAATTAATAAATATTTGAACAAATATTATGACAATTCCAACTGATAGAAACATTAACGAACACAGTTATTTTCCGTCCAGTTGTTATATCAATTATTTCTAATAGTCAATTTTGTATATTTTTAAAAAGTGAATCTATTTTTAAATTATTTTATTTATTGCAAGAAAGTTTAATCATTTTCATTACAAAATATATTCAAGAAGTATATATGATCGTGCAAAATGCGATGGACTAAATTAACTAATTGTTTATGACAACGTTTGTAAAAAAGGAGAGAGTACATGCTGAGAGATACTCCGTTCTGTACGACTTTATATAAAAGCATCATGTTTTTCAATTTTTTTAAGATCTTTAAATAATCGATAGTCTTGACGCGTTTTGTCTCTTTTACCCAGGATTGGAAAAAAGTTACTTTCAAAAAGTAACTCGTTACCGCGTTATTTGTTACTCATTGAAAAAAATAACTCGTTAGCATTATTGTTATTCAAAAATACCGAACTTTACAATTTCCGTTACTTTTTCACCAAATTTTGATTTTGTTTTCTTTTTTTAGTAGCATCCAATTATCTGTGTCGCTAATTGACCAGTTCCACACGAATTCGACATCTATAGTGGTTACGGTTAATTGCAATATGGCCAAATATAACATTCCCTTTTAAAACTCACTTATACGTTCCATACACAAACGTATTGTGTAAAAGTGACGATAAAAGTAACGATTATATTCGTTACCCAAAAAATATAACTCATTGTTACCAGTAAAAAAAATACAATACCCTTACTAATTCATTAAAAAAAAAAAGACAGTAATAACTGTAACGGCATTACAAGTAATGCGTTACTTCTCAGTCTTATTTTTATCACAGTTCGTGAAATTTGTAAAAAGAAAGATTTATCGCTTGCGATTGAATTTTTTTTATGCACTAAAGATTCAGCTTGACCATTTAGGGCCTTTATTTCCATTTGTTGTGAATTTTTTTTTAAATTAGAACTCACAAAATCGTAAGTTTTAATTTTCAATATTTCAATTTTCAAATCTCTACAAATGAGAACATTCCTGTTTGTTCATCAGTCTTTTTTTAATTGCAAGATGACACGAGCTCGCCAATTATCCTAAAGTTTATTGCCCAAAATAAGTTTATCGGGCATCACTATTATCCAATCGCAATTTCCCATTATTCGTTCATCGTGCGTCACATATTTTCCTTACTCGTAAAATTACTCTCGGCTTGGCGTTGCTGTCGGAGCTACCTTCGACTTCCCTACTCTCCGAAACCATCCCGCGCGCTCTCAAGTCAGTTAGACGAAGGCTGAGGCTGGTGTGTTGTGCCACTTCCGGTAGCAGGTGAGAGGCTGGCGCAACCACCCTCGCCGGAGAATTGTACGATCCGAGAGGAGAGCCAGACGACCGTACGGGTGAGCTGCGCCGAGAGCGAGCTCGACTTCGACACGAACACGGCCATCTACGTACTACAGGTCTTCGACGCCGACACCAGGCGACTGCTGGCGTCTGCAACGAGTCTGACGCCGAGCATGCTCGAGGTGACGGATCTGCCGGTCGACAGAAGCCAATCCGGTCTCATGCTGTCCCTTAGGATCATGACGGAGCAGGCCATGAGCGACGCTACGGTCCTCTTCAGTACGCACTTTGTTCAAGAGGGTAATACCAATAAGGAGCACCACCGTTACCCAGGTAGGACCCAGATAAACAATGGATCGTCCTACCAACCCGCCCGTACCTCCGCCCCACGCCCTATGCCTATCACCTCTACGATGGTGCTTTTATTCGAAAGCTCATCGAAGCAGCGATGAACGACATCGTCGTTGTGATCGAGCGAGCTATGAAAACCGATTGCGTCTATTTTTTACCACTTTGTACAATTCAAATTATTCTTTTATCAACCGGTGACGTCTTGAACAAGAGCCGCATCGCGATCGCGAGATTCTGGAACAAACGACTCGTACTTATGAGTGGTATGTTCCTCCGTGTCTTGAGTATACTACCTATTTAATCTTACATTATTTGAATAATGCCGTTGCCGAATTCTTATTTTGAATTATACTGGGCCCTTATGGCTATCACAAGCCATAAATATGAAAATCGTGATGCAATAAGATGTAGGAATTATATATATAACGAAGAAAAGGAATAAGCAATTATTAGATCGCCGGCAATTTTTATATTTTATTTCTAATTACTTGAAAGCCCAAGTAGTCCATTTACAGTTTATTTTATCACATCCACTTGTTTGTAAGTGCTTCTTGTAATTTCGTATTGTATATACAATAATGATAACTCTTTATATACTTTATCACGTTACCATTCCCTCAGTTTTAACCGAAGGGGAATAGCATTGTTTTGGGGAGTTAAAAAGTAGTATTTTCGAATGAAATTTGTAAAATAATAACTCGCAGCTATTAATGCTCTTAATTGGATTAATCATTTTTTTATAATATTCTGCAGAGCTCTTGTTTTGAGCAAGAAGCTCGAAATCGCTTTCATCTTTCTATGATTTTGCTTTTTTTTTTTTAAGTAAATTATAAAAAAAGATATTAAAAAGGGGTCAACGCAAAAAGGTGTAAGTAAAAGGAATACTATTTTTTATAGATTTTGACCTCCTAAAATATAATAATATCAATAAAAAAAACTTGGATAGGAAATACCTCGAAAAATTGAGCACGGTGTATTTATCCAGATTTCATATTCTTGTTTAATTTTCGAGGTGTTCCCCAGACGAACTTTTTAATAACTTTATCGGATCAAAATCTGCAAATAAACATTATTTTTTTTTATTTGCACTTTTTTAGGTACAAAATTTACTTTTTTTTAGAGAATGTTAAAAAAAGAGTCTTTTTTTTTAATGTAAGTAAAAGAAATAGTGTCTTTTATATATTTTGATTTTTTCTGGATATAATAAAGTTATTAAAAAATTCGTGCTTTTTGGGGAAACACCTCAAAAATTAAGCAAGAATATTGGATAAATAACCATGTTCGCGTGCTCAATTTTCGAAATGTTCCAAATGCTATGAATTTTTTAATAATTATTATATCCAGAAGATCAAAATCTATAAAAAAAAACTATTCTTTTACTTACACCTTTTTAGGCAAAAATCAGTCCCTTTTTAACATCCTTTCTTTTTATCAATCAATATTAGTTCCTAATTATTTTCATACGATCAGTAGAAACTATTGTGACAAAGGCTTCGTAGAAAAACGTTTCATCCGAATCGTGCAATACGTGCTGAAACAAACTAACATTCTACACAGAGATTCGTTCGCAATGAAAATGCTCAGTCAGTGGAAACCACCCAACAGGTCAACACTTCGGCAAATTCATCACGAAGTATCTCGAAATTTGCATATTTGTTTTGCACACGTACCGCAAGTTCTTTTTTTCACGTCCATCGAGGAGCTTGAACTATCGAATTAAAGGTAATCACCAGGGAATCCCGCGATTGACTTGCGAAATACTGTTACACTGTTTGTACGATACGGTCAGATCTTGCATGCGCCAGATTCGTGTTAATATAAATAAAGCGCATTACGCTACGTGACCTTCGTTGTAAGAAAATTTTACCTGTTTTCTCGATTAAACTAGTAGATGTGTCTTGTTATCGCTTATATTAAATACTTATTTTTTGAGTTTCCTTGTACTCAAACTTTCGCTTGCAAATTTTTCTTGCACGTATTCGTGAATGTATATTTTATTAATTTTCCTGTATTATTATGTATATATATATATGCATCACTTAAGATGCAAAAAGAAAACATCTATGTTACATGACTTAAAAAACACTGCTGATACTTTTGCATGTTAATTAATTACTTTTTCTATTTTTTTTAATATAAGGTTTAGCGAAGTAGAAAAAAAAAGTTACAATTTGTTAGCGATGTCACCGTTGTACATTTAATTAAAAATGTTCAAAGAGGCGACTCTTCAGTCATATTTAAATGCGACAAATACTTATGCTGCAATATTTAGATCAAAGAAATAATTTATGTATCAAATTCAATTTTATTTAATAAGCGTGTTGATGTATTTGTATGCGCGTTTTGACAAGCATACATGATCATTTTCTCTTCATTTCTCGTTGTATATTAATCACATTTAATGCGTGATATAAAAAATGAAATGAAAAAATCTAGTTTTGCTAGACGCGCGTACTACAGCAAAATATACAATAATACTAATTAATTATTTAAATACAAGTAAAACTTAAAATCGGCCGTATTTTAAATATATTTCTTCTCGTGTAAAAATATTTTATCGATTTTATATTTATTTTATAATCGTGCATAAATGGAAACTCTGCACTAAATGAGAAATATTCATTAATATTATTAAATCCACGTAAGTATAAAATTCATATACAAGTTATAATAAATTTTTCAAATTTATTAGGTGGTATAATTTCGTATTCTACTCTGCGAAATATTTTTATAAGTTTAAGCGGTGCTTCTACGTGACAAGAGTGACAAGCATTATCATAAATGAATGTAGTAATCCATTATCTTCTATCGCGTTTGTTAGTTTTCGCGATGACACCCAAATCGTTTACGTAAACAGTTTGTCTCGGCTACGCTAATAAATGACGTATTTCGTATTCGGTAACGTGACGTATGTACTCGATCTTTAAATGCGATTATGCTATTTCATTACACTTTTGTTACCAGTTATGGTATGTATAGCGATATTATGAACAATATCGATGAAGATAACTGGAGCAGATATGCTAATCGAAGGTTTCGCCGCGTTCTTGGCGGAAATCGGTTTACCCTGGCGTATCCCGCGAACGGTTAGTCAGCGCATGGAGAGAGCAAAGTCAGAAGAACTTGTTTCTAAGGGATACCGCCAAGACAACCGCTTATACGTGTAAATCCCGTCGAGGAGCATTCATCCAAAATTGCTCTGTGGCCAAAGCCTGATCTTCCAACTTGATCGTCCGCAATGATATACATAACATCCCTTAAGTATCATGAGAAATGTTCTTGACGTCCTTAAATGGAAATGTTAGAAACTAAAACTTGAATGTGCAGTCGGTCGCTCGAGTATACATTGATATATTTAATTTAATAAAATTTAAACTCGACAATATTTCTATAAAATGCAAATCGAGGCATTTTGCTATTTAAACTTCATTATCATTTTAAGCACATTTATGTGAATTAATTGTCATTGTTGTATTTATTTGTAATATTTCCACTATGGTTGCTAAACAACAGGCTGCTATGTGATCAAATAATTCTAAGCTTCCCGAATGAAGTAGATTCTACGAGCAACGTTAGCACCGTGTAGCACAAGGGAGTTTCAGGAACAGCGCTTTCAATTAATCTTTCGTAAATTAATAGATAAGGTCACCGAAAGCGGCTTAAGTTCGAAGACAATGAAGCTGCACGCACAAGTGACGCGCACAACGGAACGCGGCGTTATTGCACGAAGAACTTGAGTCATGCACCAGAGATTTGTTCACATCCATCTATTGTATCGTGAGGCGTTTCGTAAGACAAGTCCAGAATATAAATCCGGAAGGTCTAATTTAAATTAATCTCTCTGTTCAAAAACAGCTATATTTGTCGTCTTATTTATTACTATGAAAATTCTCATATATTTTCTGTATATTATATACAGATTTCTTTATTTATATTTATTTTCTACAAATTTGTTTAATTGTATGTACAGAACGTTATATCGCAAGGCATGTTCGAGAAAATTGAGAAACCTGGTGCAAAATGGAAAGATATTATGAATACGCAAATCAAAAAGTATATTTGCGATTCATTTATAAAAAAATTAATAATTTTTTTTATTATTTCCTTTTTCATTATTTCTTACGTTATTTTTTATTGAGTCCGATATTACAAAGATGATGATCTTCAAGTTTAATTTAAAAAAAATTGAAACAGTTTCTTCGTAAACAATAAAATCTTAGCCACACATGTCTACTATTTTTTTTGCGTTTTTTTTAATGTTATTGAAATATTTTCTCTTGTATTATTTTAATACATGCATAAGTTTGCAAAAAACTTTCGTTTATGATCACTCACTATTATCTGTCCTTCGAATAAAAAAGTATACCTAAAGATTCACAAATCTGGTAAAATACATTTTCCGCGCACGTACATAGGTATGAATTCAAATCGTCATTAGCTTAGTTTGATGGCCGCGAATGTTGATGCATCCTTGGCTTTAATATTACCTTAGAAAGAAGGGGTGTGGAAAGGAAGGGAGGTGGAAAGGAACGAGGCCAGAACAAGGACGAGAGCCAGCGGAGAGGCATTCATTTAACAGAGTTCGCGAATATAAGTGGGTTTTGATTAGCCTCAAACTTGAGTATACCACAGGAGTTCAGAATGGAGTGCATTTGAATCCCAAATTCATTGCTAATGCGGTTGTATGATCTATGATGTGCGCAAACACTCGACGACTGCGTATTTGAGAGGGATTATTTTTCCATGAACCTCGACTTTGCCTGTTACGAAAATGGCGTACGCGGATTTAACATTTACTGGAAAAGTTGCGAAGCTATTTTAACTTGAATCGAATTTCTATAGGCTAAAAAAATCTACCTATTAATTGCAGAAACGAGTTCAATTTTGTCAAATTCAATTTTGTCGAGTTCAATTTTGCGCGAATAATCACACATTTCAAGCGAGAATAACTTAAAATACCTACAAACAGGAGAATGAAGATTTAACAGAAGCTATACTATGGATAGAAATCGGGGTAGAATGCAGAGAATTTTAATTTGCCGTTTTATTTTTTTATACGAGTGAATTATTCAGATTTTTAGCGATGCTCGGACGAATATTAATAGCCAGGAAGCAACAACTCCAGCGCGATATAATTAGATTATTTCAAAGATACGGACAAAGGGGGAGGGTGTTATAAATTCTCATTGCATTCCGTAAATCGATCAGGTTGTGATAAACCCCAGGAATGCTACCGCGTAAGTAGATTCCAACGCGAAGCTACCTTTACGATCGCGTCGCTGCTAAGAGAAACCTTATACGTGCGCATTTTTTACGACCACATTTTTTACGGTCCATGCTACACGTACTCGCGCGCACACACGCACGCACGCACACACACACAAACACACACACACACACACCCATCGCGCGTATTTTCAACATATCAGAAGCGTACAGAATGCTTCTAGGATGCTATGCTTGCGGCATGGTGTTCCTGCTTCCAAGTTAGATTTATGTTGCGAGATACACCTTCCACAGACTTTAATCGCACACGGATAAAAAGATAGGGTATCCGTAAGATCCTCAGAATCGAAAACATGGATGCATTTCACCCTGTCGTCGCTCATTTCTTCATCAAAGAATGTTGTCTTCCTCAAGTAATCCTCGAGCTTCCCTCTTTATCAAGTAACGCTCCTCACATCGTGAGAAAGTGTGACTAACGCATGCATTACCTCACGCGATCATCATAATCTGTCATAATTTGCATATATAAATTTATGCACGACACTTGTTTATAAATATTTCTGACACGCGAGACGCGCATATTTTTTCCCTTCTTTTTTTTTATGAGCTCGTATTTTTATGAGCAATATATTTTTTCCTAGCGGACGTAATAAAAAAAAATGTACAAAAAATCAACGGTTGTTATTAGTTATCGTGAGCAAAATTATTTTAATAATTATCGACAGCAAGAAAAAAATTACATGAAAAAACTTGACAAATTTTTTGTGGAAACATCAAACACACGCACTTGGTTCTTTGTAAATCTAGCAACGCGATTGTCTTCATTCGGTCAGTCACGATAAAAGTATTCGAACTGTAAACAAAAACTCGGAGCTTTCTCCATAAAGATTATATATCATACAAAAGAGACGGTAAAGCCGCTTTCATATCGAAAATGCTTTATCCATAATCGACATTCGCGAGGAAATCGCGACGTAGCAAAGCAGTTCCTTTTATCGCATTCATGCATTTTTCATCCGCGATCTTTTGTTAACACATTTCTCTTAAAAATATGCAAGATAAGGATTTTGTTTTCGATATCCAATAAGACGGCAACGCTGTTTCTTGTATTTAAAGAATGGACAGATCACTTACAGCCTTCGGCTGTATAAATATAAAAATATCTTTAACCCTTAAATATTTAATTTAAATTTAAATAAAATATTTTCTGTGAAAATTCATATTTTAAGGAAAAAGATATATCTAACGAACTGATTATTATAATGTTTCCTGCGTTTCTTGGTCGAATGACAATAGAGACATTTTTAATTATTGTAAAATTTAACGGAGCACGTTATTGCAGCTATTTTACTTTCCTTCGAAATTTGAACGCTCTCCGCTATTGTCCTCCCCCTTTCTTCGTATTCGCCCCGAAACAATTGGACACAATTTGCAGCCCTCACGCCAGTTATGCTGTCGCTATCGGGTCCGCTATTGGGTGCCGTGGTGGGAGCCACAGCGGGATTGCTTCTGGTAATCTTCGTGATCGTGCTGGCTGTCAAGCTTCGCTATCGACCTCGATCTCAGGAGGACTCTCATGACGACGGCGGCATGGCGAACCTGGCGGCGTCGGGAACCGGCGCCTCGTCTCCGCTTGACAAATCGTCGACCTTGCCCCTCAGTACCGATAGCATCGAGAGCTTCGAGAAGAATCCCGATATAATACCACATGCAAACGGTAGGCAAGAGTACCTGTCACTCCGCTTCGCGGCATGCTCCTCTATCTGGTTTATCCAGTGATTGGGTCATGATAAACGCACCCAGTATAAAATAAATCATTCTCGTTATTAGTCATTATCATCGTTATTAATCGCTAAAGTACTTACTTAGAAATTAGCTAAATTATGAGAAGTAGTAGAGAGTATACTTCCCACCTTTTTTTTTCATTTTTAAGATCTGCTCACATATTTTAATGAAATCAATTATATAATTTTACATTTTTCTGATATATAATTATGTACTTTACGTATTTTCCACGGTCATTATATCTGATTGTTTTTTTCTAATTATTTATACAGAGATAAAGTTGAAAAAAGAGCATCTTTTACAAAAAATATGGTTTCTTGGAAAGTAAGATAAGATAAGAGACTGAATATTTTGCTGGATATTCTTCATATATCAAAATATAATATATATTTTTTCTAGAATTTTTTGCACACTAGATTATTTTATTAAAAAATTATTATTCTACTGTGTGAAGATAAAAATTACACTATGTAAACAAGTTTTTTGTTTTTTTATCATGAAAGATTGTTCTTTAGTAAATAAAATGTGCTGAATACGAATATGATCTCAAAAATTGTCTCTCATGTAAAATTCCAAGAAAGAATTAAGGAGTTGAAACCCTTCAAAAATGTGTTTTTGACCATTTTCATAAATTCGTAACGTATAAATCAAATTCCAACAACTTTAGAAAGGTTTAATATTAAAATTTGGACTTTTATTTTTCTGAAAAAATTGAAAACTAAAAGTGCAATTTCGTGGATGCCATTCAGATTTACACTAATTTATCCCTATATGGTAGCCATATTGAATCTTTCTAAAACATATTTAAAGTACATATAGATGTATTATTCCAACATCTGACTTTGACCATAAGTGGTGCTTTTCTTGCTTAGTTGATAAAAAGTATTTGGAGCAAAATAAGCTTTTTTGCTTTAATTAATTTTATACTTCCATAATTATTGATAACTCAAATATTTAAACAAAAAATTAATCGGTACTTCAAAATTCAATCGTCATTGAAGATTATTTCCACAAAATATTTTTTTCGTATATTTTGAAGATAAACTGATTTAATGCTAATTATAATTTACTAAAATTAAATATCTGTCTTAATTTTTTCATTTTTCAGCGATATATATTTACGCAGATAATAAATAAATGCTTTCTAAAAAAAACTTTTGATTTTATGTATGGAAATTAAGTTGTGTGTGCGTGTGTGTGTAAAAATTCTTGGGTAAAAGTTCTTTAAAATAAGAAATTGCAATGTCAGTTCATAATCAGTTAAAACAAAAAATTGCAATATCAAGTCATAATCAGTTGCAACAAAAGAGAGAGAGAGAGAGAGAGAGAGAGAGAGAGAGAGAAATTGCAATGTCAATTCATAATCAGGTACGAGTATAACAAGAAGTTGCAATATTAATTTATAATCAGTTGTAACATATGCATAAACTAATCCCTGTACTTTATTGTATTATAGAGAATTCATATGCGGAATTATGCAAAAGTACATCACCGCGATATGTACTGCAGCAGCAACGCCCGGAAGTGAATACCTTTGCAGCAACAAACAACGTAAGTATAGTTTGTAATTATGTACCTAGGATAATAGTACATTTAATGTCTAAGTCTGAAGTCACAATTAATTTCTAATTATGTGTATGTAATCTTCTTATAAAAACACATTGATCATAGTAAAGTTATATTTTAAAGTAAATACAGCTTAATATAATACTTTGCACTTTAATTTTAAAAAACCTATATTTAAGTAAGTTACATTATGATTTCACTTCTTCCGCTATAATAAATAAACTAATCGGTTTTATTTTAAAAATGCAAGTAATCCGATATTGAATATTTGAACTGAATTCTTAATCAACCAAATCATGTTGTTCAAATTCTGGGAATAATATTATTCTCAACAGGGATCCGAGTTAACATACGTCGAATTAGCACTAAGGGGAAACCGACGAATACCTCCGAATTGCTACCAGCCCGTGCAAATCTCCAGCATCCAACGGCCCCAGATGCTGCCTATGTCGACTTTGACGCGCAGACAGCCGATCCAGGAGCCGACGATTTACGCGCAAGTCGCCAGTCATTCTAAACCGATTTACGTGCCACCGCCACATCCGTACATGAATCGTTCCAGCGACGAAACTACGGCGGAGACACCATTGATCGGACACGACAATAAGGTAATAGGCTTGTAAAAATGACGAACCGTTTTGTTAGAGCCTCTACAGTTTATTATTTTATTGAGTTTTTAAAACGGTGAAGAAAAAATTATATACAGGATGTATCTGAAATAGCGCCCACTAATCATACAGTGCTATTTCTAACAAAAAATTAAATTGAAAAGCCCTCTACCATTTTGCAATTTTCATAATATTATAGTTAACGAGATATAAATTTCTAAAAATTGCTAAGTAAATGTATAAAATCGATGTATAAGACAATTTTAAAATATCTTTCAATGTCCTTTGTGAAATATTTTAAAAATGTTTCTTAAAGAACTCTTAAAGATATCTTAAAGTTGTCTTATATATGTCGATTTTAAACATTTTGCTCATTAGATGACTAAAAAAAATATTGCGAAAATTGAAAAATGGTAGAGGACTTTTTCACTCAGTTTTTTATTAGGAATAGCATTATATGATTATTGGGCGTTTCAAATACACCCTGCAATGTATAACTGCAGAAGAAATAATTTAAGTACTAAATATTGTAAATCTATATACATATTTCAGTACTTAGTATGTACATTCTTTGGCAGAATTTAAAAAATCACTTTGGAATAACGATGGCAAAAGTGAAATAAGAATTACGTAACTTTGTAAAATTATAATTTTGGTAATTATAGAATTTGAGAAAGAGTATTGTATTGAAACATTTGACAGTTAATTCAAAATTGGCATCATTCATCTATGCAGCAAACAATAAATTACAATTGATTTTAACTAACTGGAAACAACTAGTCTTTAATTATATATACGATTTGTACCTCTTTTAGATCACTACGATCAGCCACTCGAGCAGCTCAATTTGGCGCACCGACACGCCGCCTTCCTCGAATGCGCCAACGACATGATTCCAACAAGCTGCATCATAATTCACGATTTCGCACCTAAACGTCTCTTAATGTTTTCCCTTCCCTCTTGGAAAGAAAAAGAAAATAAAAGTACACATCGATCCATGTGTTAAGTGAGAAGTTCTTCGAAGAAGGCACCGCAGCCCTTCACTAGTAGAGATTGTTAGACCTTTACTACGAGTGTTATAAATAGAGGATTCGTTCGACGATGAAAGTAATTAATGAAATCGCGCGGAGTATATATATATATATATATATTATATATATACACACACATATAGATTATGCGCTTTACCGAATGATTTGTGATAGTGGTTGGTTGGAGCCGGGGAAAGGATTGAACTGTTTTTCAGCCGTCCGTAAAATTTGAGGCGGGGCGAACGCACTATTTTGATCTCGGAGCAGAGGCGTTCACTGTTCCATCGACCGATTAAGAATTCGTTATACGATGAATGTTATCGAAGAGTTGGCAATAATTACGTGTAAAAAAAAAAGCACCGTTGTTCGTCATAATGACGCGGAAAACAGTGAGTTCCTATGCAATTTTTATTAATTTATACTTACAATATCCGTGAATATTTCTTATTTAATTTTTCGTGCAGAGAAAAAGACGACTCAAAATCCATTTTAGAAAACTGAAAGTTTTAGAGCATCCTCTGCAATGGGAAAAAAATTATATTAATTCCTTTTTCACCCTTTCTTTAAATAATAATTTATAGAGTGTATTTTCAAAGCTTTTTATATACATGCTTTTTATATATATCTAGTTAATAAATCTTATAATTGAACCTCAAAAGTCACAATATTAATTTTTAGTATTTATCGACAAAAATGGTATCGATAGAGCCAATAATATCTCCATTCTTCAAAGTTCCGTGAAAAGAGGAATTCTGGTTGTTGAAAATATTTGATACATTGATTTTGACGAGTACCCGTAGGTATGAGAAAAATCGAAATAGCACTTCGCCCGCCTCGGCGTGTAAATCAAACAACGTCGGTGGAAATAGATTGCGAACGCAACGATTTAGTGTGATTGGTAGGATAAAAAGTTAGTCGCGCGATTGTCTATTGTTTGCGTCTCCTGTCTACCGTCCTACGAATTTTTGTTTGATATTACTTTCAAATGGCTTCATTTATATCCTATTAAAATTCTAATTATTAGAATTTTAAATAAACATTTTATTATCATTGAACTGTAGCTTCCAATTAACCAATTTATAGATTTTTAAAAGAAGTAAGAAATATTTCTCAAACTTTTTACTTTTTATTTTTTATATTTCGAACTTTTTATATTTTTTATATTTTTTATATTTTAACTTTTATTTTTTATATATTGGCTATATTGGTTATGGCTATATTTTTATTTTTTAACTTTTTATATTTTTTATATTTTAAATAAAAAGTAAAAAGTAAAAAAACTTTTTACTTTTTATTTTTTATATTTCGAACTTATTTTAAAAAATATTAAAAAGTATTATAAAATAAATCAAACTGCTCCAAATTTTACTTACACTGCCCCAAAATTTAATTAAAATGATTTCAAAAACAAGTTATCATTAAATATATAAGCGTATAAAAATAGATGGATTGAAAAAGAATCAAAATTTATTTCGATTACAAATCTCTTCTTCACAATAATTACATTTTTTTTCTTGTTTTTTTATCTTATTCATTCATTTCATTCTCACGAGGAAGATATAATTAAAGAGAGGAATTATAAAATAAGTTCTTATTGAAAATTAAGACTGGGTTGTGTCACCTTTCGGTAAACTGCAGCTCACTGCCTTACTCTCTTACTCTTTCATTCTTTTACTCTTTTGTTTATTCAATAGATAAATTACCGTAGTTTATCTGAAGATGGAACAATATTAGCCCTAAGATACGTTAAAATAAATTTTTGTCGATTTCGTGGAACATTTATTCGTACAAAGTCAAACGAAGTAATATTTAAACAGATTTGTAAATTCTAAATTTTTTTATCTAACTTTTAAAATGAAATATTGATATTTTATAGACTTGAATCCTTTCAATACATTTTAACCCATCTACTTTTACGAAACACTGCGTACGTTTAAGGAAGAAACGAACGTACGTTAATGAGCTTTGACGTTATAGCAACGGGAGAAACGTTTTCTTTTTCTCTTCTGTTTTATAGTTACCCACTATCTGTATAGTACTCACATAGCGCGTAGGCCGTTTTATTCAGAACAAGCATTATATAAAGTTGCTGGTAGAGCAGAGTAGAAATCTGAGAAAGCGGATAAAACAAGGAGATACAATTCTGAGGATCACGATCGATTGTCGACGCAACGAATCCTTACGAGCTACTCATCGGGCAATGATATGTTTAAAAAGTTGGACGAAACGCTCGATGGGCACGTCCGATGATAATAATACTAATAATGATAATAATTATGATGATCATCGTAAAGAATCCTCGCGATAGCTTCGTCACGCGCGACACTTCGAGAAGACTGAGCAGAGCGCAGGATTTGTAATGCGCGAAGGTGCCATATAACAGAGATGGGCTTGTTTTTTATTCGCATTTACTCGATCGAATAAATCACAAATCAATTTTATAATTTTTATTATTATGATCGTACTGCTGAACATCCAAGATTGCTGTACCTTGTATGTTAGTATTGTTAAGAATCGATGAAATGTAGAAAAATTATTTTATGCCTTGTTAAATGAAATGTTTAAACGAAAAATGAATTTTTATTAGTAAACTTAGAAAGCATCTTGGGAAAAAATTATAGTGTTTGAAACAATGTATCATTATATCTGTCTCAATAAATAATATAACTTTTTTCTGAGTCTCTCATGTCCACGTGTAATTGAAAATATTTAAACAAACGTTAATAAAAGTGGCTTCAAATTTAAAAATGTCAACAATAAGGAGCATTCAGCCACAACGCTAGATTCAGCTATAGTCATATATTTAAAATATAATTATATATAAACGTAAACTAAAAGGAAATTGAATACGCGACTTAAAGAACATAAAAATGACTATAAAAAATCTTCAAATAATTTATCGGTCATATCGCAACATATGTTGGAACTCAATCATTGGGACAATACAATCATTATGGACTCCGAACAAATTTATTATAAAAGATTAGTCTCCGAAATGATATACATTAAAAAGCAAAGTATAAGTTTAAACAAGCAGAATGACACAAAACGGTTTCCAGAGATCTATCTACCAATCATAAGTAAATTTCCCTCTCCTCAATAATGATCCATTATCCCCTCTATTGATTTCCCTTTCTTTTCCTCATAATAAATAAAGTATTCTGATCTTTCCGCGCAATTTATCACATTTTAGTCAACATTGTTCATGTACATTCATTCTAAGTCTTGTTAACGAAAAAAAGTTCTTCTTTTATCATATCATGGTTTTGCTTTCATTGCTATTCAAGGATGCGTTTCACTAATACGTGATAAGCTTTTAAGAAAATTTAATAATAACAATTTATTGTATTACAAAATGTAATTATCATATATAAATCACTAAGATTTATTTTTGTTTTTTGGAAAATTCCAACAGTATTTAGGAATCACGTATTCAAACAAGATGTTAGATAAAAACCTCATTTTTAGAAGAATTACCACATAATTTTGACGAAATGTTCTTCGCGTTATTGTATAGCACAGCGTATTTCATGTAATTTCGTAATTAATGTTAATGCATCTGATATGTATATTAACGATATGTATATTAACTTTTTCATTTGGATCTGAGATTTTATCTAATTGTTTTTATTGTAATAACTTTTTTATATTTGTACTGAAGATGGTCAAATATTGATCGAAACGTCTATATATAATTATATTTTAAATATATGACTATAGCTGAATACATCTAGCGTTGTAGCTGAATGCTCCTTATTGTTGACATTTTGAAAATATTTAAACGTTGTGGTTTTAATGTTTTATCCTGTTTATATGAAAGAAAGTAAAAATTTACCGAACAATAAAAAATTTAGAGTTTTCTCTTATAACCTGTTTTATTAATATTAATTAAGAGAGTTTAGAAAAATATAGGCTTTATAGTGAACTAAAATGTGTATATTTAGCGATCAAAATAATTATTTTAGTGTTATTGGATTTAATTGAAAAAAAAAAAAATAATTTTGTACAATATGCGATATAATAGAATTTAATTATTGAGTAGTAGTATACTTTAGCTGTTTATTAGATCTCATTCTAATTGTAAGCAATCAGATCAAATTCGTGGAAAATTAATTTATGATGTAAATAATCGCGCCCGTCTCTGACATATGAGTTTATAATGAAAGTGATGTAAAAAAAAAGAAACATTTTAAAGGAAGATAAAATTACTCCCTTACTTTATCTCATCTAATTTATCAGCAAGAGAATGTTGAGAATAGTTTATATCACTTTCATTCTGATTAACTCATAAGATCGTAGCGCGAAAGCAACTGTTGTTCGAACGAATTCGATATTGTTGTTGTATAATGTAACCACCACGACTCGCATCGAAGGCGAAACGTGGATAAAAGCCGGCATCGATTGTAATAAAGAGCAACGCGTTCGCGTTAACTATTTGTTTCCTTTTCCTTTTATGTTAAGGGTAACATTTAGCAATATTCGCAAGTTTAGTATGAGCTGATTGATATTTACCTCCATTATAAAAAAAGAGTGCCGAATAATGCAACCGTGAAAGAAGCGTTGCAAAAGTGTGTAAAAAAATCCTTCTACGTTAATCTTTCGAACGTCGTTAGTAAGCGATATCTTGACGTTCGTTATGTGTTGTTCTACAAATCCAGATAGCACCAATTTACAAACAATTTTTATACAGTTTTTATATTATTTCTTTTTTTTATGATACACGAAATACGGAGAGACTCTGTTCGCATTTAAATTTTAATCTTTGTCTTTGTACTTTTTCCGAAATAGTAAGTAATATAATGCACTATCGATTAACAGACTCCGCTGTATTCGCTCAATGTCTCAAACTATACGATGTAGATATTAGAGGAATCAGAGATCTCACATTCACCAGAATGCGGCATTTAAAAGAGAAAGACGCGACTGCGTAAAAAAAATTTCTCCCCGTTAACGATAAGCCGATACTTGATATGTCACATTTATCAAAGAACAAGAATACACGTAAAAAGAGTAGAGGTATTTTTTATATAATATTATATATTTATTTATAATTTTTTCGTACTCTTTCGATCGTACGTTTAGCATCAGACATAGCTATCTAGTTTTAAGTTGTACGAAGAAAGTGATCCGTAAATATTGCATAAAAATAAGATTTTTTAGAATACAACAGAAGAAATCACGACGCTAAATAAGCGATGAAAATATGGAATATTGATGTGTTCTGACGTATGCGAGCTTTCTGGTTCACTTTAAATGGTGAGATTATTATCCCTTTGATAAAAAATCAACGATTAAATATGTTCGAATCGCTTCGACGAAAGTCGGAGCGCTCTATTTGTAATCTAAATTTTTTAATATTACTTCGTAAAATAATAATAGCGAGGAAGGTTTGCGATTCTCGCGTACGTGAATAATAATTAATAATAATAAAAAAGAATGAGAGAGGAAATAAACGTCAGTGGCGGTAGCTGTGCGCCAAAATCAAAGATTCTGTATTTTGTCAGATAACTATAATTATTATTGCGCCAGTGTAATATAAGACTTTGATATGTATTGTTAGTATGCATCATGTGGATATTACAGAGAATAAATTTAAATATAAAACATACATCAAATATACGAGCATACGCATATGTACACGTGTGTTTGTGTGTGTAAAGAATAAACTTAAGACACTATGTAAACACAATTTCAAAAATAACTTTTAATATAGATTTACTTGTGTAAAATATAAGGAGAACTAATTGTGCTCAATAAATTTCAATAAATAACGATTTTGCCTATGCTAATAATTATCATTACTGAAGTTATTTTTGTGTAGTTTTATAAGGATATATAAAATAGCATCAGGAAATTATTAGGTCTATTCTTTTTCGAAATGTCCTGCACTAGTTCTGAACTAATGCAATAAGTTAGAGTGAAACAAACTATATCTGTTTCACTTTAACTTATTGCACCAGTGTATCCCAGTTCGGAACTTTCTTCGAAAAAGAATAGACCTACTCAAATTAAATAACTTTATGTACAGGATGTCGCATAATTCGTGAATTACTTCTCATCAGGCAAGTGGAATGGATTAAACTAAAACGAAAAATTATATACTATTTCGCGAGATTCTCTTAAAACTTAATGAGATAGTAATTAATAAAAATCCGTGAATTAGCGTGCGTCCACATGATTCAGCGACCAGAAAGAGCTCAACGTTTATAAACGCTGGTTGCGTGGCGAGGCAATGGGAGGAGACATTCTGTAAATAACAATGTGCCACTTATGCATAGCCATATTGTTTTTTGTTCTTCCCAATAATTAGCTAGCCTACTCGTGCGATTGAATATAATGGATGTCTGGTCCCAGGCAACATAAAATCCAAAATTGGAATATAAGACGTCTTAAAAGACGTCCAAAAGAGATATTCATAGTCCGTTCTTATTTTAAAATCGTTTTAAGTAATGTCTTAAGATGCTAATACAGCCTTTGATTGGCTTATGATATTTTAAGACTGTATACTTAAGACAGTTAAGACAGTCTCAAATATAAGAATCGCGACTATGAATATACCAATCTTAAAAAACGCCTCGAAGACATTTTTGTGAGAATCGTCTAAAAGACATCTTGTAACCGTCTTGTGCCCAATTTAGATTTTATGTGCTGTCTAGATTTTTACTTATAAATTCTATTAATTATATTATAACAGGCTAGGGAAGGGGGAGATTTAAAAATTATAATATTATTGTGCGCCTTACATAAATAGTTCGAAAACTATTTTAAGAAAAAATATGTGAGATATATGTATAATAGTCGATGGTCGGAGTTATGCCTATTACAAATATGTGAATGGCCGCCGCTAAATCTCTCCCCAGTAAACACCAATTAACAGTAACATAATATCAATATTATAATTTCACATTCAACAATATAATTGTTATATACAATATATATGTTATATTTGTATTGTTGTGTGAAATTGAATTTATATCCAGATAGCACATTATATTCTGAGAATATTCTGAAAATATACTAAAAAGGTTACGTCTGATATTCGTATGATATTCCTATGTCCGCAGCAACATTGTTCGCAATATATCCTCAGAATATCGAGATGAAGTTCGAAATTTTTCCTTAAGAGTGTGTAAGAAATATCTATTAAAAATAATATTCTTTACTAACAGAATATTATTTTTAATAGATATTTCTTACATACTCTTAAGAAAAATTTTCGAAATTCATCTCGATATTCTGAGGATATATTGCGAACAATGTTGCTGCGGACATAGGAATATCATACGAATATCAGACGTGATCTTTTTAGTATATTCTCAGAATATAATGTGCTATTTGGGTATTGGATGCTTTCCAATTGCTTAACACATCTTAACACAAACGTACACAGGAATGTACAAAGTGTAATGTTATGCACGATTCAATTAGAACAGAATGTATACGCTGTGCACGGTTAAGATCCGTTTCGGGAGGAGTTAGATTAAATGTAATTTTTTCTTCCTGTATTAAACAAAAAAAAGTAAAAATGCCGGCCACTCAATGTCTTCCAACTTCATTTATAGCCATCGCAGTTAGTAATTGTCACTAGAAAACACAAGCTTACACAGCCCACGACTGAATACGGATGTGTAGTGTTGTGTCGTCGTGTGCACGAAAGTGTCTAGGGATATTGCAATTGGAAAGCACCCATTATTGAGTATGAAATTGTGTACATTGATATTATGTTATTCTTACTTGGTGTTTACCGAGTCTCTCCTCTTATATCAGAAAAATTTAAATTTTTTAATTAAAACAATGGGGGGGATAAAAGAATACTGCTTTGCGTAAAAGCGATCGACTCTTTATTTGACAAAATCCCATGTTCGATCCGAATCCAAAGTTCATTATACAAATAGGGACTTATATGTGGGGAGGAACATATACAATAAAAATAATTACATTTAACAATTATTAATTATTCGAATTCTAGAGTGATTCATTCTATCCATTTTAAGGTAACAGATTTATGAAAAGTTGCATCTACAAATTTTCTTACTATTTTATGGGAATATAATACATAACATATTTTATATCTAAAACAAATTTTATAAATTCGTTACTCTATTATAAAAAAATTCTTCACTCACCAATTCAATGTGCAACGGGTGGAATTTGTAACACATAAATAATATAAGATTTAAATCAAACAGTAATCAAAATAAAATCAATGTTTTAAGACAATTCTTTACGCGTTGAAATTTTTTATTTATCTTTCGATTAAATATTTGCTAATATAATTATTTACCTCCTGAAAAAATTTTTACAAGAATAAATCTTTTATAAAATTTTAGATGATTTCTCTTTCTCTAATTACTTATATTTTTTACTGAGAAAATAATCCGAATAAACGAAAAAGAATTATTAAAACTTTATGCAAGTAAAAAATAATACTGACCCCACACAAGGTTACTTCACCGGTGCAAGCACCCGATGCCTTTCTAGGCCTGCTACTTTCAATGTTTTCTTTCTCCACCTTCCCATAAGTTATCACTACTCTTTTTCAGATTACACTCTCATCGATGCATAAGAGCAAAATTGTAATGTATACAACACTGATTTGAAACACAAAAAATTATCTATGTTTAAAATAAATACATAGAATTCTTGCAATTCTTATTTTATTTCTAACTTCGACAAATATTTAATAAAGAAAATAATGTCGCGTTCGAACGAATTATCAGCGTATGTCGAATCTATATTACGCAAGATTAATTAGATGCAAGATTAATATAAATTTCGTTTATCAATTATATTAGTCATGGCGCTTTTTGTTCAGGAACCGATCCATCCTGTATGTACGTATTGTGCAAATGAATCATGCAATTAATAAAAATACAATTAATATATCAAAGCAGCTAATTTGTTTCTTGCGCAGTAAATTTTATGCGTTAAGAGTGACGCAACGACCGAACATAACTGGCGAAATACGTGTCGGAATATTGTTGTGCCGCTGTACTGCACGGGTTCGGGATCCACTTAGGACTCGGGGGAGTTTGCACATTGAACAAAACTTGTTGTAGTTTTGTACTGAATATATAAATATAATCTTTGATATTGCGATACACTATTTTTATTCTATTATCATCACCAATTCACCTATCGGCACTTGCGTCGCGATAGTATATTAGACGTATTCGAACCGCGCGTCACGACGTGTTACGCTATTTTATTTGACCGAATTACTCACTGAGAATTGTCTGACTGGCTCCCCAGTCGCCTACGCGGCCGCGCTTTTATTAATTATTTTGAGGTCGCCCGTATAGCCTCGTCAGCGTTCTACTCGGACGAGGCCAGCGTCCGCGCAATATCTTAGTCAGCGGTCGAGTACTGCTTTTATTATAATAATTGGTTTACATATCATATTGGCAATAATATGATTGCGCTAACGTTATTTTAGTATTTCGCCACGTTCTGTGGCGAAATCGTCACAGTGGATATAGAGCAGTTTTGCACTCGTGACAATATGTTATTAATGTAGGAATCTATATTACGCGATTAGAGATGGGCATAGCGGAACATTATATTATTTCAAAACATTAGGAACAGTCACTCTAATGTTCCGTTCATTTGTTTTCCGCTCTCTTTTAGTAAGATGGCACAGTCCTACAAGTCATGAACGTTCCATTCACTTTGACCGGATTCTTTTACTGACCAAAAAATTCAAAAAAAAACTCGGTCTTTCCTGGCTATTCGTTCCCTTTTTACTCAATTTTTTTAATTTTTATTACCCAAAAGGCTACACCGATCACGCTAGCTAATACTATAAATCCTTTTACATTTTTACTAATCTGTGGTTCGAAAGGTACGTAGTACACTGCTGTTCAATAATCGAGTCTCACTTGAGTCGCACTTGGGTGTAGATGAGATGGCGCTTACCCTACACACTTCTCCACCCTCCTACACTCGAGGGACTCGATTAATGAACAGCAGTGTACATAAATCACATTGCTCATCCTCTCCTCTCCAGAAAGAATGGTTGCGTTCGGCGGACTCAATTGTTGCGGAGCAGATCCGTGAGCGCCCGCTGCTATTGGTGTATTCTTTCAGATCATCCAATCAACATTCCAACAATACGAAGCAAAATCCATCGAAATTCTATTTTCTGATTGGTTGCAGAGCATCGGACGACGCACATTGTATGCAGTGTGAATCCAGCAACAGACTAGTAAAAGGATCCGTTCAAAATGAACGAAACATCTCTGAACAGTACATCTCTAGTTTCGTTCATTTTTTCCATGGCGTTTCGAATCTTTCGGTCAGTAAACGCCTTGGCACATAGAAAAACTTAAGACGTAAGACTTAGAACCATTTCACACAAACTTGCATAGTCGCATAAACATATGCATAAAGAAAATCATCCAATCGTAGTTTACGTTTGTCTTTATGACAGAAATGTGATTGAATAATTTGCTTTATGCATATGGTTATGCGGTTCTGCAAGTTTGTGTAGAATGGTCCTTAAGCAGTAAGCGAATCAACCAATCACAATAGAGACCGTAAGACCATATGTAAGCTATAGCAAATCCAAAATGTTGATTTCGTTACTGCTTAAGGGCCATTCCACACAAACTTGCAGAGCCGCATAACCATATGCATAAAGCAAATTATTCAATCACATTTCTGTCATAAAGACAAACGTAATACGATTGGATGATTTTCTTTATGCATATGTTTATGCGACTATGTAAGTTTGTGTGGAATACCCTTAAGTCTTAGCCCGGATCCTCATACGGGCAACAACGCTCTGACACTGAACGCTGATTGGTGAAAAACGGGCGATGGGAGTAAATTTTACCCCCACAATTGGCTTTTCACTAATCAGCTCTCGGTGTCAAAGCGCTGTTGCCTGTATGAGAATCCGGGCTTACGCCTTAAGTTTTTTTATGTGCCATGGCTTTAATTCTCATGTTTCTCAGCAGTGTTGTTAGATGGGTCGGATTTTTTACGCATGCGCGTCCAATGTAGCTTCAGTAACGTACCGGTCACTAGTAAATAGAAGATCATTAGTCGCTTATGTAAAATTTTTTCAAAAATGTTGAAAATTTTAATATATTTTACATATGCATACATATATATAAATATATATAATATATTTCTATATATGTTTACATATGTAAAATATGTAAAATATATTAAAATTTTCAACATTTTTGAAAAAATTTTACATAGGCGACTAATGATCTTCTATTTACTAGTGACCGGTACGTTACTCAAGCTACATTGGACGCGTATGCGTCAGAAATCCGGCCCGTCTAAGCCCGGATCCTCATACGGGCACCCCCACAACCGGCTTTTCAATTAGCGCTCTGTGTCAAAGCATTGTTGCCCGTACGAGGATCCGGGCTAACAACACTGTTTCTCAGTTTCTCTCTGTCGACAATGGCTACGTTCAGCAGACTCGGCAGTTTTGCAACCGTTTTGTGATTCTTCGCTGTGATAGGACTATTCCTTTAAATCTAAAAGTATGATCCAATCAGCACGACGAATCATAAAACGGTTGCAAAACTGTTGAGTCTGCTGAACGCAGCCACCAGCGTTGCCAGATCGTAGATTCTCTCCCTAGATTTAGGGTTATTTTTAAGGTTTGGGGAGAAATTTAGGGAGACAAAATGTTTAGGGAGAATATTTAGGGAGACAAAATGTTTTTTAGGGATATTTTAGAGAGGGTATTCCATGTGACGGATATTCCTTGATTATTAGTAATAATTCCTATTAGTTATATTGAGTGCTTTGCATTCAATAAATCTTTTTAGATTAACAAAAAATGTCATATATATAGAGGGTTTCTCTCTGATATATATGGCTATGTTTACATCGTGCGTTTAGTCCGCGACCTATACAACAGGTGTCTTTGTTTAACCTACAGGATAAACAAGGACATCTATTGTATAGGCCGCGGTCTAAATGCACGGTGTAAACGTAGCCTATCTATACAGGGTGTTGTGGACTTGTGAAATTTGCTGATTAATACTTGTCTTACTGTGATTGAGTTTATTAGTGTACAAAAACATTACAACGGTATGACATTATCTTGCTCGAGTATACGTTCCTTTCTATGGCGTTACAAAAAATTAACAGTTCGTTCGTCTTCTCTTCTACGATCACCACTTTCTATCTCGATCGATACGAGTTATCGAGCGTTGCTCCCTCTGGTAACCTGGGTATTCTTCAAACACTCGATCGATATAGCCCTAGGCGTCTTAATTCCCACTAGACTATAATGCTCTAGGGAACTCATAAAATAAAGTTTATGTTATAACCAAATCTGAAAATAAAATAAATTTAGAAAGCGCATTGACTCCGTTACATCCCGGCTCGCCTTAGAAGGCCAACTTTCAAATTAAAATTTAGGGATTCATGAAACCAGAGTAAGACTTAGATACTTAAGATTGCACTATAAGATATAATAATTAAATCGTTATTAATATGATATAGGTCATTATAATTAAATTGTTACTGATAAAATATAGGTCATAATTTGGACTCCTTAGGCCTTAAACTTCCTCATTGGTTCCACCGTTCAATGGAAGCGCACACAGTTTTCTTATAGGCCTTTTATATAGTCCATGCGCTGTTTTGACAGTAGCCACCCTGGCCACTCGGTCGCTGCCTGGATGAAGTTCAATCACCCGTCCTAAACTCCATTTGCTGGGAGGATTGGATTCGTCCATCAACAAAACCATCGTGCCTACTGTTAGAGCGGTTGAATTATGATACCATTTGGTACGCATTTGCAGTTGATGCAAATATTCCCTTTGCCAACGCGACCAAAAGTGCTGACGAACTCGTTGCTGATGCTGCCAACGTGATAAAGTGTTAACCAGAAGGTTTAGCAAATTTCTTTGAACAGGTTCGGCTTGTGATTCTCCGAATAAGAAGTGAGCTGGAGTTAGTGCAGTTAAATCGTTAGGATGAGAAGATAAAGGGACTAGAGGACGGGAATTTAAAACTGCTTCTATTTCGGTAAGCAATGTACTAAACTCTTCGTAAGTCAATATGAGCTCTCGGGTGACAGTATACAAATGCCTTTTTGTTGCCTTTACGGCAGCCTCCCACAATCCACCGAAATTCGAAGATCTGGGTGGTATAAATTTCCAGTCAATATTTTTTGAGGCTAAGCGTGTTTTAATTTCTTCTGTTTGGTCTTCTATAAATTGATAGAGCTCCTTCAATTCTCTTAATGCTCCAACGAAGTTTGTAGCGTTATCCGAGTATAAGGTAGTGCAAAGACCCCTTCTTGCAGTGAATCTTCGCAATGCTGCTAAAAATGCTTCGGTTGTTAGATCCGTAACGGCTTCTAAATGTACTGCCTTAGTGTGAAAGCAGACGAATAATGCGATGTATCCCTTTGATAAAGGTATCCTACCTCTTCTCCTTCCTTCTCGAATTTGAACAGGCCCAGCGTAATCGACGCCACTGATCGTGAAGGGTCTCACCGTTCCTTGCAATCGATCTCTAGGTAGATCTGCCATGATGGCCTCTAAGGGTTTAGGTTTAAGTCGAAAGCATTGTAGGCAATGTCTAGTGACCTTACGTGCTTCCTGTCTCCCTGCTAATGGCCAATATCGTAGTCTAATAGATGCCAAAAGTTGCTCTGGCCCGCAATGTAATAGTCTGCAGTGTTCTTCTCGGATATAAGAGTAGTTATATGGTGTTTCGAAGGTAAGATATATGGATGTTTTTGATCTATGCTGATCTCAGCATGTCGTATTCTTCCTCCCACTCTGATCAATTCTTGTTCATCAAGGAACGGACGTAAGGTAAGCAACTTGCTTTTGCGATGAATCTCTCTTCCGTTTCGCAAATCTTCTATCTCCTTTCCGTACACTTGACGTTGTACTAATCTGATGATGATAATTGTAGCTTGCTATAACTCTTCGATCGTTAAAGATCCCTTTTTTTAAATACTTCTTAGATTAGCTGCAAATCGTATGCAGTAGGCAATGACTCTTCTTAACTTAATGATAGAAGAAAATTTATATATAAGATCATACATATCCGAGATAGCTGCTAATGAGATATCTCCTTTAAGTTCCGGTATGTCTTCTAAATTGTAAATTTCTTGGCTTGGCCGTTCCGTTGGACGCATTAACCATAGCGGACCGTGCCACCATATATAATTATTCCTTAATTCCTCAGTAGTCGTGCCTCGAGATAACAAATCCGCTGGATTGCTACTTGATTCCAACCTTTACTTGAAGTGTGTTTTTGTATATTCGCAACTCGATTCGCCACATACGTTTTCAATTTGTGAGAAGGCGTTTTAATCCAACTGAGCACAATGGTAAAGTCCGTCCAAAAACTCACGCTGTTAATTCTGGTCGACAATATACGATTTACACTGCTGAACAGTTTGGCTGCTAGATATGCCGCATTTAGCTCCAATGTGACTGGGCAATGTGACTGATTTTAATGGAGCTATGCGTGATTTGGAGCACAGTAAATGTGCAGTAGCTTGTCCATCTTGATTTTGACTACAAACATAAATACATGCTCCATAAGCCTTTTCTGAAGCATCACAAAAAACGTTAAGATCCGCCAATAGAGATGGATTGTCTGGGTTACAATTGCGTGGCACTATTAACGTTTGAGCCGAATTGAGAGAACTGCAATATTTGGACCAGCTGTCTCGTAAACGAATTGGCAATTCCTCGTCCCAATTAAGCTTTTCTTTCATAGTTGTTGCATCAACTACTTTGCTACCACTAAGACTGGCTCGATAAGATCCAGAGGATCAAAGATTTTCGAGATTAAAGATAGTAATTGCCTTTTTGTTGTTGGTAGTTCCTTCATTATTTGTACTTCATATTGTAAGTAATCCCTTTCTGCGTTCCAATGCAGTCCAAGGGTTTTCAAGACCTCATGTTTATTTAAAATTAAAAATTCGTCCCTTTCGCTATCTTGAGCTAACGAGCTAAGCACTCTTCTATTGTTGCTTCTCCATTTGCGTAGATAAAATCTTCCTCGCTGTAACAGTTCCATTAATTCCTGTTGTAACCGGCATACTTCCTCCTCAGTATGCGTTCCTGTGAGAAGGTCATCCATATAGAAATCACCTTGTAGCACCCTTGCGGCTGTAGGATAAGTGTCACTTTCTTGAATTGCTAACTCCTTTAAGCATCGGATTGCTAGAAAGGGTGCCGAAGAAGTACCATATGTTAACGTGTTTAAACGAAAAATCTGGATTTCTTCGTCGTTATTTGATCTCCATAAAATTCTTTGAAGATCCCTATCCTGTTCTTTCACAAGGACTTGTCGGTACATCATTTCCAAGTCAGCAGTCAATACGTATTGATGCATTCTAAACTTCAATAATAATGCGAATAAAGTATCTTGCAACTGAGGATCTACTAATAGCTTGTGGTTTAGTGACACTCCCGATGCTGATAAAGCCGACGCGTCAAAAACCACCCTCAACTTACTGGTTAATACATTGCTTCTTACTACAAGATGATGCGGTATGTAATAAATATCCTGCCCACTCTTCGATGTATTTTCTTCGACACGTGACATATGTCCAAGCGTTTCATATTTCTCCATAAACTGAATGTATTCCAACTTCAATTCTGGCTGTCGTGCAAATCGGTTTTCTAATGCGTACAGTCTCTTCACTGCTGTGCTATACGACTCCGCAAGCTCGATATCCTCCCGTTGAGGCAATCCTACTACGAATCTACCTTCTATATTTCGTTGCATTGTTGCCTTGAAGTGCTCCTCACATTTTCGCTCCTCTGGAGAGTAATGCCTTTGCTCGATGATTTCTTCGGATTGCCACATTCTCTCCAGCTGCTGACTTAATTCGTCGTTTGTTAGTAGATTGCACATCACCTTATCGTCACTTGACAATTCCGTAAGAGTTCCTCCGAGTATCCATCCTAAAGACATGTTCTGCATTCGCGGTTGTCCGGGAAGCAACTCAATATGTTCATCCTTCATAATCTGCCAGAAGGTTCCTGATCCGATTAATAGATCAATGGCTCCTGGCTTGTGAAAGTCTTTGTCTGCTAGCATCACGTAACTTGGTATTGGTAACCTTGAGATGTCAATAGGATCTTGAGGTATCTGTTCTGTAATTCTGAGTAAAGCCGGCGGCACACGATGCTTGTTTTCCTGCTGGATTGCTAGCTGGATTAGAATCTTGTCACCGTATTGGCTGCGATGCTGGC
>NW_017299212.1:460104-464358 GCF_001594075.2 Trachymyrmex cornetzi
ATGCTGGCACTGTCAGCATCGCAGCCAATACCATGGCAAGAATCTAATCCAGCTAGCAATCCAGTAAGAAAACAAGCATCGTGTGCTGCTGGCTTTACACTAAGCATTCTAGTTTCACCCTGGTATTATTATATCTAGCTTGTATATCAATAGTTACCGATTGTCTTACATATGTTTTATTTTGACTGATTCCACTAACTGGAACGTTTACTGACTTACAATCTATGTGTAGTTTGTTGACTAACGCCTTCGTAATTAAATTGGATTGTGATCCAGGATCTAGAAGAGCTCTACAAAGATATCGCTTTCTATTGGCATCAAAAACATATACCAGCGCCGTTGACAACAATACATGATGCGACTTTTTTGCACAATGAGTGGAGACTATTATTTGCATTGTCCTTACTTGTTTCTTCGTTTTCCTTCTGATTGTCTACATGGAGGAGTGAGTTATGCTTGGCTTGGCAAATCTTACAGCCGGAAGATCTACATTCCTTACTCCAATGACCTTTCCGCAAACAGTTCAAGCAAAGCTTCAAGCTCCTTATTTCCTTGATACGCGATAGTATCGGTAGCTTCAATAGTTTTTCACAGCTAAATATATGGTGGTGACTTGTACAGTATTCACATCCATTGTTACTAGTAGAAGCTAATAACAGCGATTTTTTGGACCTTTTCTCACTATGTTTACGTGCTTCAGTGCCTGATTTTTCCTTTTCTACCATTTCAAGCATATGGTACCTTCCTGTCAGGAACTCAAGCAGCTCGTCGATCTTCGGCAATTCGTTTTGTCCTTTGGAACTAATATGGGTTTCCCATTCCTTGTGTGTGTAATAATCCAACTTGTTTGCTGCTACAAATATTAGGACTGCATCCCATTTATCTACGGGCAGTTTCAATGTGGCTAATGCCTTAATGTATGTTCTTACGTGATTTACGAATTGCCTGATGGCTTGTTTATTACATTTAACTATTGGCATTGTTTCGAATAGTTCCTTTAAATGTTTATTGATGATAAGTCTTCAATTCTCGTAGTGATTATCTAACAATTCCCACGCTGTGCGATAATTTTCAGCCGTGGTTTCCAATCCTATGAATTGTAGTGCTTCATCTTTCAACGTTCCTCTTAGATACTGTAACTTCTGAACTTCTGATAGCGTGGTGTCTTTGTCTATTAGTGAAAGAAAGGCATCCTTAAACTGCATCCACTTACTGTATTGCCCATTGAACGTCGGCAATGTGATTGTTGGTAACTTCACACTGGATTTCACCGTCAGGTTCCTTCCCGCTGCTGCCACCATCGCAGAGTTGTTTCCAGGATTGGATTGTGCTATTCTTCTTTTAGCCCTCGCTACTAGCTTAAAATAATTATCTTCGAATTCTATTTCTTCATTATTTTCTTCTTGTTCTATTTGCTCTAATTGCGCCTGCTCTTCTTCTCCAGAAAGTCCTTGCGCGCGTGTCTCCTTTATTGCATATTGAATGTTATGAAATTTATCCCAGATTTCTGTTAACTTGTTGAGCCTCTCACTAATTTCCTGATCATCAGCTTCCCTTGTCTCAAGAACATTACTGAATCGTGTTAATTGCACCTTAAACTGACCACGCTTAACCTTCAAATTTCTGAGTTCCGCCAATGTGTGTAGCAACTATCACCATTTGCTATTACTATGTAAGGAAAGATTGAGGTTAGGAATAAGGAAACTCACTTACGTGCCTTTGAATGCTCTTTGTGCTGCCTGCTTATCACTACTGCCTGTTCGACTGTGATTTCTTCTCACATCTGCCTCTGATGCGCTCAATAATGCTTTAGAATCGCTTTTACGTGTAGCAACGTTTGCCGCTTACTATTACAACTGCCTTGTCTTTGTCACTAATAATCCGGCTCGAAGGACCATTTTGTTGTGGACTTGTGAAATTTGCTGATTAGACTCGTCTTACTGTGATTGAGTTTATTAGTGTACAAAAACATTACAACGGTATGACATTATCTTGCTCGAGTATACGTTCCTTTCTATGGCGTTACAAAAAATTAACAGTTCGTTCGTCTTCTCTTCTACGATCACCACTTTCTATCTCGATCGATACGAGTTATCGAGCGTTGCTCCCTCTGGTAACCTGGGTATTCTTCAAACACTCGATCGATATAGCCCTAGGCGTCTTAATTCCCACTAGACTATAATGCTCTAGGGAACTCATAAAATAAAGTTTATGTTATAACCAAATCTGAAAATAAAATAAATTTAGAAAGCGCATTGACTCCGTTACACAGGGTGTCCCACAACTCTCCTGACAAATATCATGGATAGGTAGAGCGGATTAAACTGAGATAAAAATATCCAAATTCGCCCGGCCCACCGCCAAATGTAAGCGCGCGGCTCGATAGGACCATATATGTAATACTACTATATGGCTAATGGGGCGTGGTTTGCGGTCGAAACACTACGGTGCCGCCAATGCTAATTCTGTCCATGATAAAAAGACAAGGGTATGCTCATGCGCATGACCAATCAGATTTTTGTCCTTGCTTACGTCACAACGAGTGGCTTACGCCACTGTTCAGCAATTTCAGATTGTTTTGGAAAGGTAAAATATTTAATTTTACTTCCCTCAGTTTTTTTTGTTTTTTTCATATAATTGCCGCATCCTTTCACTATGCAGGTCATCGTGAAAATATTTTTAACATTAACTTCTACCGATGACAACGTGCACTACGCCATGGACGCCATGATAAATTACGACCGATAACCACCGATTGCACCCGAATCAGAACCGACCAATCAACGCGTACCCGAATATGACGTAGGTAAGGACATGCGCAAGCTGAACGAGTTTTAGACAATTGATGAGCATACCCTTGTATTTTTATCATGATTCTGTCCTTATCATGTTCAGTCTGTTGTAACGCGCAGGCATCAATGTCGCGCGATAAGTGTCACATGTGATATATTGCAGGTTATTACAGTCAGTTATAAGTATTGTCAGGTCAGCCTTTCAATTAAAAAATGGTGAGGTATTGTTATTTATGCAATAAGAAACAAACAAAAAATGGAAATATTTGCCTACACAAGTAAGTTTATAGTTAGTTTATAGGTTAGCTAGGTTAGGAATTTCACATTTCACCCACTGATTACCAATGGCATACTTGGCACTGATATCAGTGATTATCCACTGGTTCAGATTTAGAGAGTAATAAACTATTGCTAACATCTTGTTTTGTATTAAATACAAAGTAACTAATTTTGCTTAATAAAGCTCTTGAATTTAACGCGGCGCCTGCGCATTTGAACGATTGAACATCTACTATCCTTCTATGTTTCTTCTTGTCGCACTCATATAAACCACGCCCCATTAGCCATATAGTAGTATTACATATATGGATAGGACGGAGGACCGCCCAGCGCGGCGCGCCGCGCGCTAGGCACGCGTTGTTTATAACAAGCAGCAATGGTCGTCGCTAGACATGAGTCGCGAATAGCGTCGAATTTCCAGTTATAATTATTCTTTGAGCTATGATCGTTCTCTGTTCATATCAAAACGAAATCTTCGTACGAAAAATTTATTTTTGCATGCACGTATGTTCGGAAACATATTAGAAATTAATATCTCGGTTACGAAAATTAAGAAAATTGAGAACTCTTTCCAAGAATACAGTTTATAGTTCCCTCTAAAGTGAACTTTCGTCGCGCTAGTCTCCGTGTTTTAAATTGTGAATTATTTCCTGACTATTTGTATCATAACAAAATTATTTACGACATAGAAAAATTGTTTGCGTGCATTTTCTGTGTGCGTGAACGTGCGCACAGAAAAATAGCAATTCTACAAAGTCAAAGCAGTTACTTAATATCTCTTCTTTTAGGAAGTAATCTTTAACAAAGAATATTTATTTTGATAATAATCCTAAAATGTACATATGGCAAGCGTTTTACTTTTTAATAGCATAAAAGAAATTTAGTCTAATGTGTTGAATTCTTAAAAAATTACGATTTTTAATAATGAATTAAAATTATGTCGTAACATAATAATATTTCCATGAATTGAAATTATGTCAAAGCATAATAATCGAAATACGGAATTTTTATTATGTCGCGACATAATATTAACTCGGCGAATTAACATTATGTCGCGACATAATAAAAATTCCGTATTTCGATTATTATGCTTTGACATAATTTCAATTTGACATAATCCAATGTTACGATTACCTTACTGATTACGTTTTATAGGCCTTCTACAATAAGCCGCAAGTCAGAA
>NW_017299212.1:467519-467805 GCF_001594075.2 Trachymyrmex cornetzi
CGTTAATGTAATTCAAGATTTTATATTTTAGTCAACACCGATATGAGGCTTATTGGACCAGTATCTTATAAGTAACCTTATAAACTCAGCTGCTTAAATTTAATCTGCCTTTATCAATATTGTTTAATCCTGTGTTAACGATTAAACACATTTTATGTTTAATTAATGTTATAAAGAGTTAAGATTTACATTTAAAAGAATATTACAAATTATTATATTTAAGATGACAGTAATGAAAATTTCATTAACATACACATGATCTTTTCATGTTTTTAATAATATGTAA
>NW_017299212.1:469539-469778 GCF_001594075.2 Trachymyrmex cornetzi
AAGCATTTACCATTAGTCCATCTATAATTGTGTGAAGATTTATAATAATTTCAAGAAAAAGTGTCACAACACGCTAGACCCGCTCTACCCTACATCGAGGCTCCGTACTAGATGCTATCAAACCGCTATTGAACAGCTATAAACGGCTATCAGACTGATATTTATCAGCTATAAACAGCTATCAGACTGATATCGAATCGCTATCGGTTCATTTCAATATCTATCTGTTATATTTATTT
>NW_017299212.1:470031-470271 GCF_001594075.2 Trachymyrmex cornetzi
TATAAACGTACTTGCAATTTTCCCATCAGTTGACGCTCGTCTACAATGTTAACGTCAATGGAAAAAGATTTTGGCATGTGATGAACAACGTTGGTTATTATTTTATGTATGTTTACATTATCGGTTATTTTGTCAGCTCTATCAGGCAATAGGTCTGTTTGCGTTACATGAAAGCTTCAAATATTTTTGCACTTAAAATGAAATAGATATATATTTGGCTTTGAAAAGAGAGAAAGCAAA
>NW_017299213.1:0-1034 GCF_001594075.2 Trachymyrmex cornetzi
TTTATAACAGAACTTTCATCGCGTTCAAGATAACTATCCCAATAATTTTATCATGTCAAAGTCTCTCCGCCTATGGTACGCTGGTTAGTATCCGATACAAAGAAGAATAATCTTCATATTAGAGAATGAACCCAGATAACATGCATGTTGCATAAGATATCTAAAAGACGTCTTTTAGACATAAGACACCTAAAAGATATCTTTTAGATATCTTATGCACCATAAATGTTATCTGGGAATACTTACTGTATTCTGATTCTACGTCAAATTCATAAGATCCATTTACAAAAAGTTAAGCAATCCGTCAAATACCAGATCTTGTTACAGAAGAGTGTGAATCCCGAATCTTTCAGAATACTTACGATAATAATAATTTTGGTAGTGTGTCAATTACAATTACCATTTTTATCGCATCTTTAATATAATATTAAAATTCGCGAGAAAATATGTTCTGCCATGCATCACTAAAAATCATCTCTTATTGAAAATAAACGGACAGAATAATTTCTTATGGAATAGTGGTTACGAAGGAATATATTTAATAATAATAAAATACATGCGTTATTGTAATTTTTTTTATGTATGGGTACAAAAGTTTCTCGGGTACCAACTGTTCGAAATAAGGCGAACCTGATAATAACGGGATTTTAAAGAGCACTTATATCGAAAAATTTATTTTATGAAATTTAACAATTCCTTATTTTTCTGTATTTTTCAAAAATTTTAATTATTAATATCCCGCTAATATAAGGGTACCCAATCGACTTATTTCGAATTTTTTGTACCCACACATTTTTAATTAAATTCACGTAATCACGATAACATTGTTAAAAGAATATAAAGTATTTTGGTAAAAATTATGTAAATCGATAAAAATAAATAATAATATTCGTTAATACAATCTCATAATATCAGCATGTATTTTATCATAGAAAAATATATATACATATAAATTAATAATTAATAATATCCTGGAACGGCGGGATGTCCAATACCTAAAAATGATTTTAAGATAACAGTTAGAAAATTAAATA
>NW_017299214.1:0-906 GCF_001594075.2 Trachymyrmex cornetzi
GCGTTGTTTAGGATCTTTGTCGGGCCGTCCGTTTAAAGACCAGCATTCATTTCTCTTATGTCCTGCTCTTTTGCAATACGTGCAATACTTCTCCGCGAGATTTATGCTTGCGGATTTTTCGGCTCTGGGCAATGAAAATTTAGTTGCATACCGGCTTGACCGGCAATCTCGCCCGAGATGTCCTATTTTTCCGCATTTATGGCAGTGTATGCCCGAATTTTTTGAATTTTGATTATAACCGTTCTTATGGCGATCGTTATTGCTGGCTCGTAGAGTTGTTCCTTTTACTTTTTCTTCTGCGAGGCATTAATAGCTTCCTGTAAGCTAGTATATTTCTGCGATCGTACTACTAATTTAATGTCCTCTCGTAGTCCTAGCTCAAAATTCAACAGGGCTTGATCCTGAATTGTTTCTAGGATTGCTCGTTTTTGTTCGCTCGTATTATCACGTTTTTCTATCAGCGATTCGTATAGCTCCATCGCTAGCGTATCCACGCGTCGTCCGTATGTGTGCGCACTTCCGCCTGGCTTTTGTTTTAAAGCATTAAATTCTAATTGTAGGTGTGACGTCCCGCGTTTTCCCAAATGATTATCTTCTATCTCGCGTCGTAATAGCTCGAAATCCCTTATACTTCGGGTTTGAAAATCTAACAGAAGTTTTCCCTTCAATTTCGTGTTTAATATTTCTTCTAACAGGGCTGGTTTTTCCGCATAGTTAATCTTTTCTATAGCGTATGTACTGGCGCTGATAAATTCCTGCATTTTCTGACGCGAATGTCCGTCTATCTCGGGTATCAAACTACGTGCGTCCTTTAGACGTAGATATCCCGTCGGTCGGTCTCTTAATTCTCGTACATCATTTAATGTTCGCCCGTACGTTAAGTTCATCGTCCTTTGTTGATCTTCG
>NW_017299215.1:0-253 GCF_001594075.2 Trachymyrmex cornetzi
ACTCGTGACAGACCTACATACGCTTGACCATCACTGAACACACTCGTTCCTAAATCCATCATTTCATTTTTACAAGTAATTCCTTGACTTTTGTGTACAGTTATTCCATAAGTGAGAGACAATGGAAATTGTTTCCGATGTACCACTATTTTGTGGAATATTTCGAATTTAATATCTACTCTCATTATTGTGACTTGTTTATTATCAGAAGTAACTATTGTAACAGAATCAATACGATTTCCATCAACAGAGC
>NW_017299216.1:0-624 GCF_001594075.2 Trachymyrmex cornetzi
GATATCAGTCTGATAGCTGTTTATAGCTGTTAAATATCAGTCTGGTAGCTGTTTATAGTACACCGATTGCCATTCGATATCTGTCGATAGCGGTTTGATAGCGGTTTGATAACGGTTCAATAGCGGTTTGATAGCGGTTCGATAGCGGTTTATAGCTGTTAAATATCAGTCTGATAGCCGTTTATAGCTGTTCGATAGTGGTTTGATAGCTGTTTATAACGGTTTGATAGCGATTCGATAGTGGCTCGATAACGGTTTGATAGCCGTTTGATAGCGGTTTACAATGTGGAAGACACGCAAAGAATTGCACTCTGCAAATGTATTTAAGATATTTAATACATAGTGGTCACGACACCAGAAAGAATTGTAAGATTTTTTAAAATAAAATGTATGTTATCTTACATTAATATGTTTGTTTCTATTACCCTTATACCTGTATAAATAAATATAGCAGATAGATGTTCGATAGATGTTGAAATGAACTGATAGCGGTTCGGTATCGGTTCGATAGCTGTTTACAGTGAATCAATAGCTGTTTGAATGCTGTTAAATATCAGTCTAACAGCTGTTTATAGCATACTGATAGCTGTTTATAACTCTTAAATATCAGTCCGATAGCTGTTT
>NW_017299217.1:0-1024 GCF_001594075.2 Trachymyrmex cornetzi
ATTCAAGAAATTAGATATAATATAAATAAGTCAGAATTCATTAAAAACAATAACCCACAGGAATACACAAAAACACACGATTATTGTATTAATATTAACCATTCACAAACAGCTAACAGAACAGAATTGCAGAACTTTGAAGAAAATAAAAAATTACAGTTCCATAACATCCAAATTTCTCCTGAATCTTTTAATAGATCAGTATCTTCTTCACTTAATTCTACCAAAGACAAATGGTTTATAAATCTAACGTCAATTAAGATTCCACATGATGTACAATGTTTTTTACAATTAGGAGAAGGTTTCGCCTTACCCTGCAACAACAAAAATAAAATTATATCGGAATGTATAAAAAGTGTCGAACATAGCACGAGAAAGATGCCGATTGTCAAAAAAACAAATGTTATTAATAACACAATACCCATCTTAAATGGTATTGTGTCTGCACCCTCAGCCTTGATTATACCTTATGACAAAAGATTGACAACCATGGAGAAAAATACCATCAATTTCATTTCTTCTCATCCGGACATTATTTATACTCGCGCAGATAAAGGCAATGCTACCGTGGCCATGTCTAGAGAAACTTATATTAACAAAATGAAAACAATGCTCAATGATATAGACACATACATATTAATAAAGAAGGATCCAGTTCGCAAACTTACAACAGCGGTACGTACGTTGCTCACCAGATGGAAGAATAAAGAATATATTGATAACAAAAAATACAGATTCCTATATTGCAGCGATGGGAAGTTGCCTTGTGCCTATGGTGTGCCAAAGATACACAAACAAGGTTATCCATTAAGAATAATAATATCTTCCATTGGTAGCCCGTTATATCCTCTTGCCAATTTCTTACAGAACATTCTCTCTGAATCTTTACCTACAGCTAACAGTTACATTATGAATAGCTTTCATCTAATCGAAGAATTAAAGAATATAAGAATTGAAGATAATTTTTCGTTGGTGTCGTTAGATGTAGTATCACTGTTCACAAATGTTCCGTTAGACATAGCGA
>NW_017299218.1:0-645 GCF_001594075.2 Trachymyrmex cornetzi
GTCAATTTTGACACCTTTAACCTCACTTTTCTCAAAAACCTAACGTGATAGAGCAATTCTGCCTCCGGATTCGGATTCAGCGCGAAAAATTACATAAAAAAACATAGTTAAATCCCAATCAACTTTCAACACCTCCAATTTTGCAAGCTTGTGTTATTAATTACACGATAGTCAAATAACCGACAGTATTATTTCGCATTAAAATGTAAAATGTAATGTAAAATAATATTGCTCATTTACTGTAATGACTCAAAAAACAAAGCTTTCCAGAAAATGTATTATATGAGTTTAAATGTATTTTGAGTCATTACAATATTTTGTCATATTAAAAATACAATTTTGCTGCAATATCTATAGTTGTAAAGGAACAAAAGTATTTTCTTTTAAAGTATGTTTTTTCTTTTTCTTCTTCATATTTGCATTTTTTTCTACAAACAACTAAAAAATGATAATTTCTGGCAATTTATATCGTTGTAATAAACGAGCGATAAAAGTAGAATTTATATAGAATTCATATTGTATCATGATAACAGATGTACCTTAGTGCAGATTTCAAATTCGGGCCACATTAGTCCCAAATACGAAAGGCTGTCTGTTTCGAGCAACTAATGTTTTTAAATACAGCTTCGTATTGTATGTTGTGCT
>NW_017299219.1:0-539 GCF_001594075.2 Trachymyrmex cornetzi
CTGTCATTACTGGATACCGACTCAAAGCATCCACATGCGTCATTCTTGATCCCGATCTGTGTTACATCGTAAAGTCAAAGTCTTGCAGATACAGAACCCATCTAGCGATTCATGGTATTAAGTCCTTCTTACGCATCGTCTGTTGAAGCGCAGAACAATCGGTGACCACCTTGAAAGCTTTGCCCAAGAGGTAAACTCGAAACTTCTTTAAAGCTTCTACCACCGCCAGAGCTTCAAGCTCATAACTGAAAAATTTTCTCTCAGCGTCACTGGTTTTCTTACTCATAAAATATATCGGATGCAATTCATTATCTGAAGGTGATCTTTGGAGTAAAACTGCACCAAAGCCGTCCTGGCTGGCATCCGTATGGACTTCAGTCTCATAAGTATGATTATATATATTTAATACCGGCTCCTCTGCCAGACATCTCTTCAGCTTCGTGAAGGCATTTCTTTCTGATTCCTTAAATTGAAACGCTGCATCCTTCTTCAGTAAGTCACTCAGAGGTTTGGCGATCCTTGAGTAATTTGGGATAAAT
>NW_017299220.1:0-323 GCF_001594075.2 Trachymyrmex cornetzi
TAGACAATTTATATAATGAGATAGTGATAAAGCATTAACGTGAAGAAGGTGATCTGACATTTGCAAGCACAAAAAGTAGCGGAGCATTACGTTACAATTGTTGATGGAAAGTAACGTGAAGTTATTGGCACTACTTATAATAAATTGAAAGAGATAATTGCAAAAATTAATCAGTGCGGCTATTTCGATCAAGTTCATGAATGTTTGGAGAAAACACCAATCGAAGAGGTATTGAATCAGAATATTTAATCTATAATCTGATATATATATATACAGGGTGGGGAAAAAGTATGGAAGCAAACAATTATTTCCGAAACTATTCA
>NW_017299221.1:0-713 GCF_001594075.2 Trachymyrmex cornetzi
TACAACGACTCGAGACGTCAATCGCGAATTACGCCGCGCACTCGATCGAGAAACCCGGATAAAGTTTTTTAACCAAAATAATTGCTATTCTAATATTATAATTGTACGATCGAAAAATAAGAACACAACGGAATGCCACGATCGAAAATTTATTATATTTTCGTTATAAAATAATAACCTCGTAATAACGACTCTCGAGATTCTTCAGCACGAATTTCACCGCCGGCGACGCACCACTCGATCGAGACCCGAATCCAACCAATCACCGTCGCGGAAAAGGGTCAACAATGCGTGCGAGAGATTTCGACCGAAAACGCAAACTTCTCGAGTCCTCATGACTTTTTTTTATTATGGAGTAGCACGCAGCGCGCGCTACGCGCGCGCCTTTCATATTTTTCATTAATTTTATTTATTAGTATTATTTCGATTACTATTTTTTCAATGTTGAGGAATTTTGAAACACATTTATTATAATAATATCTTCAATAACTATTAGAAAAAAAAATTTATTTATTTCTCATTCTTTAATTTTGCATAAACAAAATATGAATATGTATTTTAGGATTTGATTTGATCAATATAAAGGAAGAACAACACAAATTATTTTATAATTGAATTAATAATGATAGTAATAAGACATCTGAAGAACTTAAAATGTATATTAATATCAATAAAGTGAAAAAATTATTTTAAATATTAAATTAATTGCTTTT
>NW_017299222.1:0-326 GCF_001594075.2 Trachymyrmex cornetzi
TGTAGATGTAACATCGTAATTACTAGGCAGTCCCTAGACAGATTTTTTCATGTCAAGAAATCTCTCTAGCGACTGTCTAGTAAATAAGATGTAGGTGTAACATCGTAATTATTAGGCAGTCCCTAGACAGATTTATTGATATTACGGAATATACAGCTAATGACTAGCCAGTGACAAGTTAGAAAACTTATCTAGTCGGTACTATCTAGGTACTAGATATTAAATCATATTTGTGCTCAATATTTTATATAGACAATTCAACATCTCTATCGACAAGGTAGCAGTGGATCAGTACGTTAGATGAGCGACTCAGAAGCCTGGACTGT
>NW_017299222.1:442-920 GCF_001594075.2 Trachymyrmex cornetzi
ATCTCTAGAAATTAGGTAGAAAATATGCTATAAAAAAATCTAGTCGAAAAAATGTTTTTTTTTCCTATTTAGTTGCTGTCTAGTTAGGATAGACAGCAACTAGATAATTTTTCTTATACAACTGCTAGGAGAATATTACTATCTAGTAGCTAGTTATGATTTTCTACGTCATAACTGTGTAACATTTTATGTCTAGCTATTAGCTAACTTTACTTGTACAGCTACTGGGAGAAGTGAGCGTTACATGATTAGCTAGTAGCTAGCTATGATTTTCCACGTCGTACCTGTGTAACATTTTATATCTAGATATTAGCTAATTTTTCTTGTACAGCTATACTGGGAGAAACATTTTGTCTAGCTACTGGCTAATTTTTTTTGTATAACTCCTAGGAGAAATGAGCGTTACATATCTAGGTAGTAACTAGCCAGAAATACTAGACAGCAGTTATCTAAACATTTTGTCTAGCTACTGGCTAAT
>NW_017299223.1:0-205 GCF_001594075.2 Trachymyrmex cornetzi
ACGCGATCTCATTAACCTCATGCTCACTGCTATTACCGACGCCATGCATATAGCGCGTACAGGACCGATAATATAAGGTAAAATTTATTCGAATAAAATTTATACGAATCCGCCTCGCTGCACCAACAGCTTTCTTTTATCCTTCCAATTACCACGTTTTGCAACGATACGACGTAGAGGCGTTTTGAATTTGGTTAGCCGATTT
>NW_017299223.1:610-1863 GCF_001594075.2 Trachymyrmex cornetzi
TCTTCTAGAAATTTCGGATCGTCGGGATATACTTGACGCGCTAAATGACGAATTTGAGCGCGATCACGTGGATTTTTGAAAACTACAATGTAATTCGCATTGAGAGATATATCACGCTGTCCACGGCCCTGATGGAAGAGATTCTGCGAGATAAGAATAACGCTGAGATTCTTGTGATGACTGCCTTTAGTAAAAAGATCAACGATTGCGTCGCTCGATGACGATTCTCTCATAAGATCATGGATTATCACCAATTTTGGAGAAAACGGATCGTTCGAGTAATCTTCCGGACGAGGTAAACCCTCGCGAAATTCAATTATATTCTTTTTTATCGCCGCTTTACCGCTGTCGCTTCCCCTGCTCTGTTCTTCGTCCACTTTTACACGAGAGTCGAATTGTAACTGACGATAGGCTTCTTGCCACTCCGCGTAATAAAATAAAACTCTCTTCAAATTCACGTCGGACATGAGTGGTAAATGTCGGAGAAAACTCTTTACGAAAATCGTTTTCCCGCAACCGGTCGGCCCGCACACGATCGAAGTCCAGGGATGTTTCCAGCGTACGTCCATTTTGCGAAACGATCAATTCGATTTCCCGTGCGTGACTTCAAAAGTAAAAAGAAAAACGACGCTTAATAATCACGAGAAAGCAACGAAATTTAAGGAGTGGAGGGGGGGGGGAGGAAATAAGCTGACCCTCGCGACGGTGGGGCCCCCTCGCGGCGGGGGTGAGCTTACATCCGCGCGGTCCCGTTAGCAAAGAGCACCGCGACGAACAAAGAGCTGACCTCGTCGCGGTGCGACGCATACAAGCTTAACTTCCGCGTCAATGCTCACAATTGTGAATAGCGTTTTGTTGCCTCGCCAAGCGCGAACGTCATCCCGGAGTGCATCATAGAGGGGAGGAGCTTATACGCGATGTCATTCAGGGAAAACTTACGTCGAAAAAAGAAAAGCGTTAGTAGGGAGGTGATTAAGAGACAAAAGAACCTTTTCCGGTTTTTAGGTATTAGATCATTTTTATTTATTATTCGTTACTAGATTTAAAAAGGGAAAAGGAAAATAGAGAATATTAGGTTTTAAATTTTATTTAATATTTAAATATATTTTACTTAAACTTATAATCATAATTATAAATTACACAAACACAATATGTACATAGCTGACATTAATATTTTTACATTCTTCTTCTTATATATACCGTACTTAAACTATAACAAGCGTTTGAGGTCGGAAAACTCGTTAATGTTCCAA
>NW_017299223.1:2004-2352 GCF_001594075.2 Trachymyrmex cornetzi
GTGCGCACGTTTTTGTTTCATTTCGCGTTACGATCTCGTAAAACGCATTGCGTCGGATTGCGCTAAAACTCAGATTTATATTACGTCGCGATGTTACGTCTTCCTCTTCTTCTTCTTCTTCTTCTACTCCGTACCTTTCTCTCTCATTTTCTATTATTAATCTTCTGATACTATCGAAATTTACCCTAAGCGAGTTCAAAAAAAACCAACCGACACGAACGACTCGATATAACTACCGCGGGCGTAGCTCTCGAGTTCGTCGGTCATAAAATCGGTCCCCCAAAAAATTTCCCGTACGTGGCTCGTACTCGTTCGGATCGCCTGTACTTATATATAAGCAGGAATCTG
>NW_017299223.1:5773-6580 GCF_001594075.2 Trachymyrmex cornetzi
TCGCTACCTTCAGGTGGCGGCCGTATCGCGAAAGTCGCCTCTCTCCCTAGAATCGTGAAATTCCTAAATTGCCGCGAGTTTTCCGCCCGCAAATCTATATAATTAAAATTATTGACCTCGTGCTGACGACATCGTTGCTCCTGTTGCTGATGATCCTGCTCCTGGTCTTCATTTTAAGCCTGACGAGGTGTCGGTGGTGTCGACGGCGACGATGCAGGTGTCGACTGACGGGGTCGCGGGGGTGACGCTAGTTGACGATCTCCCCTTTGTGAAGGCGAAGGGAGACCGTCTGAGGGCTGGACAACACCACCACCAATTTGTACTGAAAAGTTAAACAAAATCTTTATTTAAATTTCGTTGACTTTGCTATATTATGTCTAAAGCTTATCCCCCTCCCCACGTGTCATAATGTAACAGAAAAGTAAGGTAACTCATCTTTAGCTGCTTCATATGATCGTGAGCCGAGGATATTTTTTCGCTCGAGAAGTCTCTCTAATATTCCGGCGACTGCGGTAAAACCGGTGAGTAGGAAACTTTTAATAGAGAAAATATACGTTTAAGAAAAATTTCTCGAAACAACGAGATAAAATATTATTACTTTCGACGTAATTGTCGCCCTCCTCTTCTCCGACTTCCTGCGTCACGTCCTGTGTCTCCGTCAGCCATATCATCGATTTCCTCGTCGCCGGTATCATTGATAACATCTTCGTTCGCCTCGTCGATGATATCATCGACGTCTTCGTCGTCCTCGTAGTCGTAAATGTCAGTTTCTTCTTCTTCTTCTTCTTCTTCTTCTTCTTCTTCTTC
>NW_017299223.1:8334-8549 GCF_001594075.2 Trachymyrmex cornetzi
GGGTGCTCGGTCTCTCGAGTGTAAACCCCCGTGTGTGACTGGAGGTACCTCCGGGTAGTGACGGTTATAAACGGACCTCCAGGTGTAAAGCCCTACGTGGGTTCGGGAAGACCGTTGCCGTGGACCAGCCCCCCAAGCCAAGCTGGAAGCCATCGAGGTGAAGGCTGCGTGGCACTGGGGGAGCAGTGTCGTGATCGATGCCTCTGGGGCACCGG
>NW_017299223.1:11594-11826 GCF_001594075.2 Trachymyrmex cornetzi
ATCCAAGGAATGCTTGGACGTCAAGTGACGACATCACTAGGAACGGTGAGTGTTGAAGGATGGGTGGGGAGGGGGTGCCCCCAAAGGGGGGGTCCTCTCGCCACTCCTATGGTGCTTGGTAGCAGACAGGCTGCTTAAAGAGCTTAATGATAAGGGCTTCAAGGCTATCGGATATGCTGATGATTTGGCGATCCTGATAGGAGGCCCTTTCCTGGAAACGCTCCTTGAGCTC
>NW_017299223.1:11916-12165 GCF_001594075.2 Trachymyrmex cornetzi
CTCCGTAGAGGGGCCTGTTTTAGAAGGGGTCAGACTGACTCCTGAGACGTCAGTCAAGTATCTAGGAGTTATCTTGGATAAAAGACTGAATTGGAAGTTTCACCTAGAGGCGGTGTGTAGGAAGGCTTTCACTTATTTCTGGATGTGCAAAAGAACCTTTGGGCAAACCTGGGGACTTCAGCCGGACAGGGTGCTTTGGCTATACACGGCTGTGCTCCGGCCTAGACTGCTCTATGCTGCTGTGGTATG
>NW_017299223.1:16417-17747 GCF_001594075.2 Trachymyrmex cornetzi
GCGAGCAGCTTAACTAGCTAGACTCAAATCCAATATGGCAGAAAGCCCTTGACGCGGCAATTTCACGTGTATTTTAGGTTAGTTTAGATTAGGTTAGGTTAGGTTCAAAATTCCAAGAGCTCAACACCCACTCAAATACAAAGTCTCCGGCCCTGTCCATGAGGCAGAGCGACGGTTTTTTCTGGAGGACGCTTGTCCCAACTTGTCCTAAATTCGTTCGTGTCACCGAACGTTGGGGCACATGAATCCAACTGCTCCAACCGCCATCTTACCGGTGGGTGGTACCCAGTTGGACACGGCTCAATTGGACACGAGCCACTCACAGCGCTTGAGACTACAAAGCTCCTAAGCACCGGTCGTTGTGATTGGTGGTGTCTAATCGAGCCGTGATCAATCGGGATCACCCCGCACAAGTGTGCACTAGTGCTGCACTGAACTAGCACTAAATCGGACTGCACTGATGGAAAATTGTACTAGTGCAAGATATAAGAACGTACAGTAACTAATATAGCGTATCACGTAATGGATCGTGATATTCCTTATATGTTTGAATTACTTGATTCTTCGGACGAAGAACACATAATTGTACCACCACCATTAGAACCACCAATAATAGTTGAAAATAACGATGGTAATATATAATTTAATGATAAACTTATTATTAAAGACTTATCATAAATAATAAATGATTATGACTTATAATAAATATTATAAGTAAACATCATGATTATGACTTAGGGCCTGCGCACAATAGAGGAACAAAAATTAGATATTAAGATTTCAACCTATCAGAAACCGTGTATTCCGATGTAATCAGTTTCTGATAAGTTAAAATCTTAATATCTAATTCCTGTTCCTCTATTGTGCTCAGGCCCTTACAATAAATGAGTAAATATTATGATAAATATTATGATAATATTATAGTAAATATTATGATTATGACTTATAATAAATGATTTATTATTTGAATGATTTCCTAAATAGATAGGGCAAAACAGCATACAAAATATTTAATATTTTATATATCTGGGCAATATATATTTGGATTTCAAAACGTTGCTTTTGAAGAAAATTTTACTAAAAAGCTGTAGTTTATGTTACTGTACCTAGTGAAAAATGATAATAGAACCCTTCGAATCGACATTGATTTGATGATTATAGCGTCAATTCGATTCCATTATCATTTCTCGCTGAGTATATCTTTTTAATAAAATTTTCTTCGAAAGCAACATTTTGGAACATAATCCAGGAGGTGGCACCCAGTTGGACACGGCTCAATTGGACACGAGCCACTAACAGCGCTTGAGACTACAAAGCTCCTAAGCACCGG